>NC_026753.1:885140-887640 GCF_000149245.1 Cryptococcus neoformans H99 | reverse complement strand
CGTCCGGTCCGATGATGGCAGTGAACGGAGAATAAGGGAAAGAGGGATGAGAGGCTAGTGCATGTTAGCTGTCACTGACACTGCGCACAATGACCAGGAAAACAAACCAAATACCATCACAAGAAGTGCTAGAAGCACCTGTTCAAAGGGGCCGAACGTGAGTAACTTCTTCTTTTCCTTCTTAGCCATTTTGGCCGTTTAAATTTAGTATGCTGTAAGATGTAGAAGGTGTTGTGGATAGTGCGGAGAGTTGCTTATGTTCTCTCGCGTGCATTATTGCAGAGCCATACAACTGGAAAACACCAAAGGAAGTCGCCTTCAAACAGGCTGAAAAAATCAAAGGACCGACAGATACATTTGCCTAAGTCACAATGCATGCCAGCCCCAATGCCAACACCTAAATCTACTCCTGAGCGACGACGGGGAACCTAAACATCCCATCAGCTTCGTTACAGGATCATGACTGCAAGGTATAAACTTACTCGAAAACGACGTCCTTGCCGGCGAGGTTTCGGTAGACAGAAGAGAAGGTGTCGAGCTTGTACTCGAGGTTGTTCTGGTCCTTAGAGTCAAGGTAGCTAAAATTTCCATGTCAGTAACGGCTCCGATGCAGTAGCAATAAGCAAGCAACTTACACTCGGATCAACTTAGAACCGTCCTGGGCGACCCTGGTCCTCTTGCCAACGATCTCAGAGGGGAAGACGAGCTCTTCGAGGATCTTCTCGTGGACGGCGGTAAGAGTTCGGGATCGGGGTCGCTTCTGCTTCTGGGCAGAGGCGGAGGATCGAGACTGCTTGGGGAGGACTCGTCGCTGGGAAAGGAAGACGATGAACTTGTCGGAGAGCTTCTTCTCGAGCTCTCGGGTAAGCCTACATACAGTCAGTAACTGCCCGCTGGGGTATCCCGTTTTCCCCTCCAATCCTCCTATGGTCAACGCCGAGCCGCCTTGGGGAGGTGGGCCTAAAAAGTCCCTCCGTCTACCCTGGCCATGCTCGGCGTATGCCATTCTTCCATCCCTCCTAATCTCCGCCCAACTCACCTCTGCTGAACCTTGTGGAAGGCCTTGACCATGGGCACAGGCACAAAGATCACAACCGCCTTCTTGCCGCCCTTGACGTCAACCTCCTTGGCAGAGGAGAACGCAAGCTGTCGGAGCTCAGACTTGAGCTCGGGGACGTTGGCCTCGAGGTCGAGGAGAGCCTGGGCGATCTGCTGCTCGATCTCAGAGGGGGCAGTCTGGGGAGCGTTGGCGGAGCGCAAGATCTTGGAGTTGATGCTGGCCATGGTCTGGATGGCGTGAGCTGAATGTCTTTCAGGTAGACTGGGAAACACTCACGACTTTTTTGAAGGTTAAAGACTTCTAAAGATGGGGAATTTCGTTCGTCAAAAGCAGGCCTGCGAGACATTCGGAGTTTTGCGGCATTTCAGTGGCAGGGGGATAAGCTTCCTTCCATTATCTTGTGGCGATTATCACTTATGTAATATAATATTTATTATGTAATGACCTTCTAATAATGCCACGTGTAAATTGACTTGTTCATTCGTTCTTGCGCCGCCGCCGCCTGAGCTCGTCGCTCAGCCCCCCAGGTGAATTCACCATACAAATTAAGTCGAAGAAACATTCTGCCCACCACGAACTATGTCTGACGAAGAGTACCCACAGCTCCAGTCGTACACGGCTCCACAGGACATTCTCGACGAGCATGCCGAACTCGCGGACGAGGATGAGACTCCGGATGCCTTCCAGGATAAGGCAAGGTCGAAGCAAGTAGCTGCTAGACAAAGCGACTACCACTTGCGTAGGTTCAACAGGACAGACGGCCAGGGTGAAGGTGAGGATGAAAGCTATGAGGAACGTATGAGGCGAATCAATTTGGAGAAGGAGGAGGAGAAGGTTAGAAGATACAAGGAAAAGATGGAGAAGGAGGAGAAGGAGAGAGGAGAGATGCAGGTGGACGACAAAACTCCGCCGAGAGAGCTCACAGGTGGCGATACCCCACCACGCAAGGCTCTTGTTGGGGATGAGACACCCCCTAGAGCCCAGGCTGGTGACGTTACTCCCCCCCGCAAGAAGCGAAGATGGGATACTGAGCCTGAAATTAAGCAAGAAGTCAAGGAAGAGGTCAAGGAGGAGGTCAAGGAAGAAGAACCCAGAAAACGTCGTTCTCGATGGGATCAGACTCCGGCTGAAGCACCGCCCGAGAAAAAGCGTTCCCGATGGGATCAAACTCCTGCGCAGACTGCATCTTCCAGTGTCCTCGCTGCTCCCACCAATCTCGCCAAACCATCCGGTATCGTCCTGGTCGAAGACAAGCGATACCGGCGCATGACTGATGAAGAGCTTGACTCATTGCTTCCTGGATCTGAAGAAGGTTATGTTGTGGTGCCTGTACCGGACGACTACCACCCCGCCCCTTCAGTTCGCAAGATGGTTCCCCAGCAGGCTGAAGCTGGATTCATGATGCAGGACGAAACAGATGCCGCACGAGCTCGAGCAGCA
>NC_026753.1:880140-882640 GCF_000149245.1 Cryptococcus neoformans H99 | reverse complement strand
CACGTTATTGGTGGTGTGATGGATGCTATCGAAGCGATGAGACTTGGTATTGGATCTGGTGTCGTGTTGAGTTATGTGTTGCAAGGGTTGTTCCACCCTGCCAGGCGAGTAAGGGAAGTTTACTGGAGGATGTACAGTGAGTATTTGTTTTTTATTGAAATTGGGAGCAAGGCTAATCAAGTTTCATAGACACTCTGATCCTTGGATCATCGGATGCGATGGTGCCTTTCTACCCTGCTCTGGGTTCAGAGTCCGATTTGGCATCTGGTCAGGATTACACAAGGCATCAGCTCATGATGTGGATTTAGAAAGGTGAATGGGATGGAGTAATAGTGCGGACTTGAAATGCATGTTGTATAATGTTACGTTAGCGTGAATGCTGTACGAGCTTTGGTCCTAGATTTCCGTTTGCTTCTTAGTTGCTTCCTTTTTCAATTATTTGGGTCATTAGCGAATAGCTATCACTGGCAACTCAAAACGATCAAATATGCAAGCTCGCGCCCGGTTGACCTCCACCTTGCCTTTACGTTCGCGGCTCGTATCGACGTCATATGAGCGAAGTGGTCGTAACTTGTCGACATTTACTACATCCTCACGAACATCATCGCTCGTTAAGTTTTTCATTGTCAACTACAACAACACGAGAAGCTTCACAAACATCACCGGCAAAATGTCCAAAAGTGAGCCTATCTCCTTGTAAAAAATGTTAGCCAAGCTCGCCTGATGACTTTTCTTTGCCAACCAGACACCGAATGCTGCCCTCCTCAGTCCAACTCCAACCCCTCCAAGCCCAATGTCCCCCACCCCACCTCTGACCCCATTGGCTACAAGTACAAAGGCGAGTTCAAGTCCGTAGCTAATTATGACAAGGTCTACGTGGTAAGTGAGATCATCTCCAATCTGGGACATATCAGGCGGACTGACGTGAGACACTGTAGACTGGACCGGAGAGTGCCAAGCACGCTTTGGTGGTAATTTATGATATCTTTGGCTTCTGGGACACTACTATTAAAGGCTCTGATACTCTCGTCTCCCACCTGGCCAGCACCTTCCCTACCAAGGTTCTTATGCCGGATGTTTTCAAGGGGAAGCCTTTCCCTGCCGACAAGGATGGGGACAAAGAGACTCTTCAAAAGTTCTTTGCTACTACGTAAGCCTTAATATCCACTGGGCAGGTGGAGTATAGCTGATCATATGTAGTGCCAAGCTGGATGAAAGATTGCCAGAGGTGCTCGATTTTGCGAAAGAGCTTCAGAAGAGCTACGAAAAGGTCTCAATCTTGGGCTACTGCTGGGGTAAGTGGCAATGTAGCTGTTTTTTCGTGTATGCGGCCTAATATGGAATAATACAGGTGGCAAGTTGACTCTTTTGTCCCTGGTGGAGGGCACGCCTTTCAACGCCGGTGCGGTTGCCCACCCTGCCATGATTGCCCCTGAAGATGGCGAGAAGCTCTCTGTCCCTCTTGGCTTCTATCCCAGCCATGTAAGTTAAATTCCTTCCTGAATGAGATCAAGCTAACAAGGTTTCAGGATGAACCCAAAGATGTGATTGAGAAGATTGTTAACGACTTCAAGTCCAAGCCCTTCGGTGACAAGTGCGGATACCATCTCTACGACACCGTCCACCACGGTTGGGCAGCTGCTCGTGCCAATTTGAATGACCCCGAGAATGTCAAGCAGTTCGAAGACGTTTACAAGAGGCTTTCAGAGTGGTTTGCGTCTGTCAAAGCCTAATTTGTCCTCAGCACACAAGAGTATATTATATGGAAAGGAAAGGGAAGTTGAAAGAAGACAATTGTAAAGATCATGCAAATTCATTGTTACCAACTTCTGCGCTGCAGCCAACGACGTCTGACTCCAAATCTGTACGTGTAGTTTTCGCGTCTGTCCCATTCGCCTGAGCGACCTCTCCATCGTCCATATGAATAAGACAGAGGATTCCGTCGGCCACTAGGACCATCAGCCTTATTCATTCTGGTACCTTACAATGAGGAAACTTACGGGTAATAACGATTTCGAGTCATCGAAGCCACTTGCAAGGTCAGCTTCTACTGTAAAAGTTAAAACTTACTGTCAATGAGCTGCCACCCGCAGCTCCGACATGTGAGATCATGATCAGACTTCAAAAGGCAAAGAGGTAGCCCACAGATCTGGAATGTCCGGGAAGTAACACCAGCTTGTACGAAAGCTACGTACGACAAGTGAGATGTAATCAAGAAAGAGAAAGGGAAGTTAACTCACAGGATCCACATTGTGGGCAGAGCTGAGCCGGTATTGGTTGTATGTGTCGCTAATCCTTAGCTTCTCGTCGCTGTCTATGAACTTACCGAGTAGTAAACGCCTACCACCGTCAGTTCAATGATTCATGGGACCGGGACTCACCCATTTTCTTAGTTTACCATACGAATTGTCGGATTTTTAGTGACTCTGAATTGTTTGCAACTGTTCTCGTCAAAAAATGTAGGGACTTAAAATCAATCCTTTGTCCAACCCGTGAGAAA
>NC_026753.1:852640-875140 GCF_000149245.1 Cryptococcus neoformans H99 | reverse complement strand
CACGCATCTCAGACAGCCAGCTCGCACAAATCAACGCAGTAAGCACACCCATAGCCACTGCACACACTCTCCGTATCACTCACACCCGCTCAGGCAGCAGCTGTCCGCGAGTATGCCATCGAGCCACGAATGGGTAGGTCAAACCATATCACGATCACGCTGACAATCAGACTACCGCACCGTCTCTGCCGTCAATGGGTAAGCCTGCATCATGCTGGACGCAGCTAACAGAATAGTCCACTGGTCGTTCTCGACAATGTCTCGGTGAGTTATCGCACGGTTCGGGCAATGCTAACCCGTGCAGTTCCCTTCCTACAACGAAATTGTTCAGCTCACTCTCCCGGATGGAACTACACGAGGTGGTCAAGTGCTTGAAGTTAGCGGAAAGAAGGCTGTCGTCCAGGTGCGTTGCATATCCCCGTGAGCATAGCTCACCAATCAGGTGTTCGAAGGGACTTCTGGTGTAGACACCAAGGCGACTCGAATCTCCTTTTCCGGATCTTCCATGAAGCTGGCTGTCTCTGAGGATATGCTTGGGCGAGTGTTCAACGGTAGCGGTAACCCTATCGATAATGGACCAAAGGTCTTTGCCGAAGATTATCTCGACATCAACGGTGAGTAGTCTTTGAGAAGAATGGACGTAGCTTATTGCCCGGTTCAGGTTCTCCTATCAACCCTTATTCTCGTATCTACCCCGAGGAGATGATCCAGACTGGTATCTCTACCATTGATACTATGGTAAGATTTGAAACTATGCTAACCTGGGGAATACCAAGCTCACATCTTAATCGTGTAGAACTCTATCGCTCGTGGACAGAAGATTCCCATCTTCTCTGCCGCCGGTCTTCCCCACAATGAAGTGAGTCTATTACTACCATCATGGTCGAACTGTTACTTATGACCAAAAACAGATTGCCGCCCAGATCTGTCGACAAGCCGGTCTCGTCAAACGTCCCGGTGCCACCAAGGGCGTCCACGACGGCCATGAGGACAACTTCTCCATCGTCTTCGCTGCCATGGGTGTTAATATGGAAACCGCCCGATTCTTCAAGCAAGACTTTGAGGAAAGTGGAAGTATTTCCAACTCTACCCTATTTGTCAACCTCGCTTCCGACCCTACTATCGAACGTATCATCACCCCTCGTCTCGCTCTCACGACTGCCGAGTACTTTGCTTATCAGCTTGAGAAGCACGTGTTGGTCGTCATGACCGACATGTCGAGTTATGCTGATGCTCTTCGAGAAGTTTCTGCCGCCCGAGAGGAAGTACCAGGTCGACGAGGTTATCCTGGTTACCTTTATACCGATTTGGCCACCCTCTACGAGCGTGCCGGTCGAGTTGAGGGAAGAAACGGTTCCATCACTCAGGTTCCCATCTTGACCATGCCTAATGACGGTAAGCTGCGCCTGATCCCTTCATACCAGTTCGTAGACTGACTTTTGTTCTTTTTGTAGATATTACCCACCCTATCCCCGATTTGACTGGTTATATTACGGAAGGTCAAATCTTTGTCGACCGTCAACTTTCCAACCGTCAAATCTACCCCCCTATCAACGTCCTTCCTTCATTATCTCGTTTGATGAAGAGCGCTATCGGCGAGAAGCTTACCCGCAAGGACCACGGTGATGTATCTAACCAGCTTGTGCGTCTTTTCATCATCATCTCACCCCTTTGAATATGAGACATTCAGCTGATGGCGTTGTGGTGCAGTATGCCAAATATGCCGTTGGTAAGGACGCAGCTTCCATGAAGGCTGTCGTTGGTGAAGAAGCCTTGTCCGCCGACGATAAGCTCGCCCTCGAGTTTTTGGATAGGTTCGAAAAAGAGTTTGTCGGCCAGGGTGCTTATGAGGCTCGAACCATCTTTGAATCTCTTGACATTGCTTGGGAGCTTTTGAGGATTTTCCCCAAGGAGTCTCTTAACCGAATCAGCCCCAAGGTACGTGCTAGGAGTGTGCTGAAAAAATGGATTATGCTCATTTTGTGTTTCAGATTCTCGCCGAATTCTATGCGCGTAGGCCCAAGGGAACTGGTGCTGAACAACCCGAAGAGAATAAGGAGGAGAATCTTATAGACGCGTAAGAAGGGCTTTTAAAAGACAATTAAATAGTGTATTCATTTCATGACATTTTGTGACGTTTGACTACTTCTTGATCTAATCTGACGGTTCTTTCCCAAACATCCTTGTTCAGTGTCGCGTGTGGGTAAGATAAGGCGACGATCCTGGCAACTTTCATTCGCCTTTTCAAAGCTTCTTCTGCATCAGCAGCGTTAGACTTGCGTTCTTGGACAAAATGGTCCTGTATGAGCTGGGAAGTCTCGTCGGGGATGACTAGCCGTGAAGCGTGGGCTGGTGAAGAATATCGTGCAAGGTATGAGCGGAAGGCTTCAAGCGCAGGAGGTTTGGTGGGCGCCGTGCCGTCTTCCCGAAGAGGAATATCTACGTCAACCTATAGATGCTTTTATCTCAGTAGCGCTCCGCGAGACCCCTCATTGAAAACAATGAGACTTACAGGGAGCAAACTCTTGCCTTGGCTGAGCACAGCCACTCGGACAGCACAATCCATCTTGAGCCCGTCCATATAAGGGTAATCATACTTGACTTTCTGGTCCTTGACGCAGTTTACTAGAGCTTTCAAGTTGCCAAGCGCCTTTTCACTAAGCGCACCACCGTCTCCCATCGCATCTTCTTCCACCACCAACACCGTCCCGTCACCAAGCTGCAAAAGCCCGGCATTGAGACCAGTGGCATCTGTCATAATAGGGGAGAACGGGTGGGTGTGTAAAAGGGGGATGGTGAGTGGAAGGGGTACGACACGGGGAGAGATCGAGGAAATCACCGCGTTGAAGGCAGAGGTTGTGGATGCGGCTTGACGCCTGAAGTTGAGAGAAAGCGTACCGAGCACGGGGAGAGAGGCAGGGCGAGCGGTCGGGGAGGAGAGGAGAAGGAGCAAAAGGTATTCAGCCGCAGTCCTGTCTGGCGGATTGAAAGCGGTTGCCAGGTAGTCGAGCAATTCTTCGCGGGTTTCTTCATCTCGCGGTGTGACTTCATGAGCAGCCGTATCCTGGCGTTGAGAGAGAACGTGGATGGTGGGCACTATATCAGCTTCTTCGGGCTCATTCGAGGGCATGGGCGAAGTAGATAATAGCCCGATGAATTCGTGTGTCGATGCGGGTCTGAAAGAAGCATCATCGTAGACCTACACAAAAAGGTGAGCCTGTGTCACTCGAGCAAGTGGGAATAGATGTACCTTTAATAAGGCTCCGACATATTCGCCTTTTTGCTCTGGAAGAGGATACTTTGTGTGAACAGATGAAGGAAGTAGATGAGGCTCTATGGAAAGCTCTTGCAAACCATCAGCGAGGTCCGTCTTTCCCTTTACCCAAGTCTGTTCCCCAGGGACCCTTTGGACAAAAGTCAATTACATGCCAAACAACCGTCAGAGGTAGGGGGAGAGACTCACTCAACACCCCAGCCGACCCATCTTTCTTTCAGCTTACTCCAATCTACATTATCTGAAGTTTGGACATTCCCGGGAAGGTACACCTCCATGGGATATCCGGTATCCTGAAGAAGACATTTGAAAGATACGACTGATAGAGGAGTAGATGAGTTGGAGTACGGGCGGATCTGTGAGGTATAAGTGACGGGATAGAGTAGGGGAAAAGAGTGTTACATACGGATGATGGGTCGTCTAGCTGCCTTTTTATTCGTTGAATGTGTTCGTCAACGTTAACGGGGTTATCTAAAGTTGCAAAGGAACATGAACACGCAGATTTGAGATATCAAGAGAAATGAAGCTTACTGTCACGGTAATCGTGCTCTTTAAGAGCAGTGATAAGTATCTCTTCTATGGGCAGCATTGTTTCCACTGTTGATGCTGTGAGAATAGCTGAGATGTAGATTAGATAGAGGTAATACGTATACGAGCCAGGTCCATAGAGCAAGCGTCTCGTCATAATGTCATGACGTCGTCAGTTTTATAAACGCAGAAGCAGAAGAACAGAGAAGTTAAAGGGGAGCGAGGATATGAAGCGATGTCGTTCTCACAGGAGCACCTACAAGAGCGGCATATGCATAGGTGCACTGGGAAGGGGATGCAGACCATTACAGAGCCTCTGTGCTTGATGAAAAATAGAGGAAAAAAGACGTTTGTAGACTGAGCGAATGACTCGTTAACCGGCAAAGATCCGCGTCTGTTGTTGTTAACATCTAACCACTGAGGCTTCCTTCAAGACTCTCTTGACATTAACATATTGAGTTTGTGGATATGGTCTCCAACCTAAAGTATAAAGTGGTAGTAATAGGTATCGGGTAAGTACCATGCTCTTCAAATCAGTCGCGACCTGACACAAAGTAGAGGAGCAAGCTGTTCTGGCAAGACCTTGCTTGCCAAGCACATCCGCCGAGCGCTACCCACAGACGCTGCTATAATCCATCAGGACGACCTCTGTCCCGTGGGTCACAGTTTCATTGCAACTCTGACTGATGATATGTGTTAGCCGGCAGAGAAAGTTCCATATTCGAAACAATATCCAGATCTTCAAGATTGGGATGATCCCGACACTTGCATCTTGTGGTCTGAATTCCGCACTTTGCTTCGGCAAGTGCGCGAAACGGGTCGTGTAGGAGATCATGATACACACGATCATCTCAATAAGGAGAATAAGATTGAAGTGGATGAGCAGGTCTTTGAGAGATGGCAGCGGGGGTTTGAGGAATTGACCAAGCAGCAGAGAGAGCAAGGTGTGGAGTTGATTTGGGTCATTGTGGATGGTTTTGTGTTATATTACGACAAGGTAAGTGATGGATATGAAATGATCATGTGCTTACCAACCAGGATGTTGTGGATATGCTGGATATCCGCATCTTCCTTCGCGTCCCCTACGATGTCCTGAAAGACCGAAGAGAGGAACGTCAAGTCTACGTCCTTCAACGTGAGCTAGTTCCTGCCTGGCGGAAGAAGCGACTAATGTCAGCTAGATCCTGACGATGCTGCAGAAGGAGGTGTCTGGATTGACCCGCCTGAATATTTCGACAAGATTGTTTGGCCAGGGTATCTCAAGGCACATGCGCATGTATTTAAAGATCCTGCGGGTGGAGAGCTGAAGCAGGAATGGGGGCCCAAGGGGAGGGATTTACATGTGATCAGACCAGGAGAGGGGGAGGAAGGGATGACCGAGGCCTTTGACAAGGGTTGTGAGGCGATTGTGAATGGTGTAAAGAACGGAAGAGGGATATACCTCGCTTAATATTCATCCTCTGATGCATAATATTGTAGACCATCGTGATGTATAGATGTCTTCAACCTGTTCAGCCTTAAATTCCCCTATATCTAGCTTTATGAACTCTGGCCGATCATCTCCAAGCAATCCCAGCTGTCCAAACGAATCTTCCCGTCAGCTTCGCTCAGAGATATTTGACTTACTGGATCCTTGAACGTATATATTGCTCTCTGTGACGACTATCACAAAATCTGGGCCTACCCCAGCCAACCGCACTTCTTCTTCGTTGGGGACTTTGATCATTTCTGGATCAGAGTTGTACGCTAAAAGATACGCATCACCACCTTCAGTCAACGCTAAAAAGCGGTTGGCCGATCCGGTCACGAGCTTCGTCACTCCCAGTCCTTCAAAATCTTCTACGAGCTTGACTGTGATTGGTTCTTTACAAGTCTGGCGAAGGCCAGGGGGAAGAGCGCGAGCGTCTATCACCTCGAAAAGGTGTGACATTGTCCCTTGAGCAAGGATGTACACTTGTGATTCGGCAGCAAAGAGTTTGAGAGGAGCTTTTTGATGAAGAAGAGAATGTTCAAGGGGGCCAAAAGGGTTCTCGTGGTCCAGCAAGTTTTGCAGAGACTCAAAGTAATAAACACCATCTTGCCCTATTGATATGTTAGCGGCATTTCGGTGATGGCCTATCAAGGTCTTATATCACCCACATCTATACCCATACGTGGCACCTAATTCCGTAACCACGACATCATCCCAAACCTTGACCGATTTTTGTCCCTCCTGATTGATAAGGTGACCGTCTGCTTGCAGGAAAGCCAGGGGTCTGGCATACCCAATGATTCGAGTGTATTGTTTCCCATCGAACTGTAGCTTTTTAGGCTCATCTCTGGATACCAATGGGTCCAGTCCCCATCCATACCATTCTCTGGCCGAATCTTTTGCAGATCAGTACAAATAGAGACTCTGTAACTCGTATATCTTACTTTGAGCTATGGTGCATGCATAGGAGTGCCAGACAATCTCTTGCCAGTCTTGTAGACGGTCCGTAATGTCTTTTGGCTCCTTGAGGACAAGAGATCCACGGTAATCTAGTTGTCGACAGAGATTGTTGCCAAAAGCCAAGTATCGACGAGTCGGAACTCCATTGCGGCGATCATCAGACATCAGTGAGGAAATGAATTGATACAATGGTGGTCGGTATGCAGCTGTTCCCGCAAAAAGGCGATTAGTTTCCAAGGATGAAAGATCGTGTCTTCTGTCAGTACACGTACAGACCGATTTCGTTAGACAGGCCACGACTATTTATGTACTGGTATAGTAGCACCGACGGAGGCTCATAAAAAAACAAGATATGACGTCTCCTGACTCTGTCCCTGTCAACGCAAGTCAGTCTATGTTATCTGCTGTGTGGCTGTATAGCGTCCTGGCGAGATAAAGGTAAGCAAGCTCAGTTTAAGTACACAAAAAGTGGAGTACACTTACCGCTGACTGCTGGTTGTTGCTGTTGTTGATAAAAATGTCCGCGATGATCTCTTTGGTAGTGAAGGCCGCAGGCACGGGACTAATTTGTTCTTGGCTTACGACGAGATCTTCGTTGATGGCGGTGCAGCAATTAAGATTGGTCACGCTTGTTTGCTTCCTTCTCTTTCTCTTGCGATGAGCTGGCGCGCACAAAGTATTTCTCTCAGCATGCATCAGATGGTTTTCGGTCTTAAAAGTATGCATGCGTGGGTGTCCTGACGTGTTGACGACGCAGCCATTGAGCGATCTTGACGCGTTGGTTACTATCTTCTGCGGATGGGGGATGCCGGCGTGAGACTGTCGGAGGCGAAGAGAGGATTTTCAGGGATGCATGTCCAGGAAACTGGAAACAGGGAAACATGTCTGAGGCGTTTTTTTCCATTTCCAATATACGCGTACAGTAGAATCATTCCTACTAACTGTACAGATCTCTATTCTCTCTACTACCTCCCCTCGCCTCCTCTTCCGATTTACCACCGGCCCTCCTATCCCCCGTCCTTGCCGAAAAAAAAAGAAACAAAAGTCTGTACCTGACACATTCCGCCTTGTCAAGCGTGCAGCTATCAGCGCTAGATATAACATCGCACTTCGCTGGCCGAATGCCAGCGGCTGGTACTCTTCCTGTACATAACATCTATAAGTTAATATAATGACAGTCACCGGCTCCATCTCAGCAGATGTGGCAGCTTCGTCTTACGTACCACCTTACAAGGCAACAACATCGTTCGCTCAAAGCCCTGAAGTAACAGGATCCGTAACCAGCGCGCTACCCGTAAGTTTTCAACGGTACGAACAGAATGTTGATTGATTAGGCGGACCCTACTATATCATCTGGGATATCAGGAGTGGACTATGCGACTGCATATTTGGACGCTCATATGATGAGGTATGTTGATCAATCATAAACTGGGAAGTTTGGCTGATTTTGGTGTTCGCAGCTGGCCATCATACCGGTACGCCTACCTGTTCTGGATCATATTGGCAGGCCTGGCAGCCATCTATGCTCTTTCACATCATCTACGATTATCAGCAGGTTCCTTTGGCGCGGGATATTCGAAATGGGGTATACGACGGAAAGGTTTAGGCACGAAAGACGGACGGAGAGGAACAATTTTGCCAAGTAATAACACTATGCTGTCAATCGCCTTTCTCATTGTCCTTTCCGTGGTTCTCTGCCTGGTTGGCTATGACTACATCAGCCCTTCTTCGACAACACTCAATTTTGCGTCATATCGAAAGCGAGCATTTGTGCCCTACGGTATTAGCAAGGCCTTTTGGACGTCGGGGAATCGGTTTGGATATATGGCGTTCGCGATGACACCTCTCGTAGTTCTTTTTGCTCTTAAAGCGCCCCCATTCGCCTTTTTGTCCCTTCGCCCGCTTACACATCTGTATTCTGACAAGCTCGCATTGTTTCACCGTGCCGCCGCTTGGTTGGTCTGGGGATTCACCACAGTTCACACGATCTTGTGGACGATCCAGTTGTTCAAGGACAAGCATAATGGTAGGGCTGTATGGTTCACTATCTGGAATAGCTACCATTTCATCTTTGGTTGTATTGCCTATGGGTTGATGACGGCAGTAATGGTGCTTAGTTTAAAGCCTGTCCGAAAACATGGTTTTGAAGTGAGTCGTAATCTAACCATAGTGGCGCTGACCCCTTTAGTTCTTCTACATTGCACATGTGGTGCTTGTCTTCTTAACCATCGTTTGTTCCATTATCCATCATCCAGTGCTCTGGTTCTGGATGGCAGGAGCCCTTATTCTCTGGGGATGTGAGAGAAGTGTACGTTTCATCCGAATGACGAGGATCAATGGAATCTTCGGCAAGGACAAGTACCGTGCTCTCGTTGCTGGAAGATCATATGACCAATACTCCCACCGTAAGCAAGAATCCAAGCAAGGCGACTCGTACTCGACTCCTCAGCACGACTCTGGTTATCCCTACGCCGATAAACCTCGTAAACCTCCATCTACAGGTCATTTACAAAGCGGAGATTTGAGCGACTTTGGTGGTACTAGAGGCCAGAATGGCTACGATGAGGGTTCATTCCAGCCCCTCGGTTCATACGATGCTCGTCACAATAACAATGATCCACCCGCTGTCTCTCCCTATCATGAGAGGGTACCATCGGTTGCTCATAGCATCCCGCCCAATCTGCCTGTCTACATGCCCACAACCATCCCTATCGGCCATGCCCAAGCGCAACTTCTTCCTTCCAGAACTATCCGCTTGACGATTCGAGTGGCTAGACCATTCCGTTGGTCCCCCGGACAAAGCGTTTTGCTTTATCTTCCCGAGCTATCCTGGTTCCAGTCGCATCCCTTCACAATTCTCAATAACGACCCCAACGAAATCACGTTGCTTGTCAAGGCACGAAAAGGTCTCACGAGGCGTTTGTTTAATTACGTCCGACAGCGTTCTCTGGCAGCTGTTGGTATCAATAGCGTCAAGGATAAACGCATCTCCCTTGCTTCCATGCGTATCGGTAATGGCGAAAATAATCTATACGTACCACCAATTTTCTTGAAAGCCTGGGTGGACGGTCCTATGGGTTCATCGGAACGGATAAGGTGGAAGGATCATTCAACAGTTGTCGTAATATGTGGTGGATCAGGTGTCAGTTTCGGAGCTGCAGTCTGTGAGCATGTCTGTATGTCTATCAAGAATCAAGTTGGGAAAACGAGACGAATAAGGTTTTGCTGGGTTGTCAGAGAGTATGCTGAGATTGCATGGGTGGCGGGCCAGTTGAGGCGGTGTCAGGATATGGTCTCGGCGGATCAACTTCATATTGATATCTTTGTGACCAAAGCCCAACGAGTCAAGGACGACCTTGCACCTCCCAAACCTGTCTTTGCTCGAGACACTCACTCTCGAGCAAATTCGTTCGACTCAGCTGCAAGTGAGATGAGCATGGACTCTTCTGCTGATGGGGATGAAGCGGTGGATAGCACGCTCAGGGAGAGTTATGCGGATGTCATTGACTTGACGAATTATGAGGACGAAGAGGATGTGGATGACCCTGTGGAGAACCGACTTTCTACCAAACTTGAACAACAAGGGAAACTGAGACGTGCGAGATCTCGAAAGATTGCGAAACGGAAATCAGCAGCAAAACTTTCACAAACACCATCTTACCCGCCATCGCGGTTCCAATCAACATACTCGTATGACAATCCCGAGGAATCTTTTGCCAATGCCAACCAACGGTATGGACACTCTCCTGCTAGCAGTCTCTACGACCCTTTCCAAGAATCCCGTATACCTCCAGGTCATTCATCTCTCGCCATGTCTCCTTCCGCTTCCCAATCCATTTTATCTCCTTCCGCTTCTATGCTCCACACTAGCCCTCCATTCAACGCCGCTTACCACGGCAACCGTCAATCAGTTCGATCAATACCTGACTCGACGTATACCGCCAACGATCCATTTACGGGCGGCGGCTCAAGCCAGGGACATGGAAGTCCCTCTCTCGGCCATTCATCTTTGACGGACGATACTCAAATGGCTGGCCCTAGTGATCCCTTTAGGGATATTCAAACTGCGCTTTCGAGAACATCGCGAACGCAGAGTATGGTTCTTCTCGAGAATTCGGGAGCAGACCCAAATGAAGATGCGGGCTTGTGGATTGATGAAGCGGATTACGCGGCTATGAGTGTGATGAGCGAGATGGCCAGAGCGGGAAAGCCGAAACTGTCAGCCGTGTTGGAAGAGGAGATTGAGATTGCGCAAGGTAGTTTAATTGTAGCAAGTAGGTCTCAAAACGCTCATTGAATCTGTTTGCGAGGTTAAAATGCTGACTTTTCTTTTTTTCTTTTCCTTTACAAAGCCTGTGGCCCAGTCACACTTAACACGGTAGTCCGAAACATTGTATCAAAGACCATTTCCCCTTCACGTATTCGCCGTGGTGATAAACGTGGTCATATTGTAGTGTATAGCGAAGATTACGAAGGATGATAGATAACGAAGGACATATTGACAAGATGATGATTTAACGCTTTCCGAGTTTTTTTATTTATTTTCCCCTCCTTTTTTACCTAATTAGCATGCATAAAAGACATGACGAAATTATAGTACAACCGTCTTTTCCAACCATGGAAAAACAAACGTCCTAATGGATAACAAGTCACCTTCTTCAATGCGTAAAAAAAAAAGATTACTTCTTCTTCGAACGCGTAGCCGTTGCTGGTGCAGGAACTGGTTCTTCTCCATCATAGAAAACTGCAGTAACCACAACTCTTGTTCTTTTGAGATTATGAACAGGTCTTTGAGCATCCAACACATTGCCATGCTCATCAAGAGGTACCTGGTTCACGATCATTGATCAGCTCGATCCTTTTTGTTATACATTCCAAAAAAAAAAAGAAAAAGGGTGCCTACTGACTTTTGTCTTGATACAGCTTTTCAACTCTTCCCCATCCTTTTCTTTCCCATCATCCGATAAAGACTTTGCACTCCCACTTGCATTTCCATCATCCCTAATCACCGAGACAACCCTATCCCATCTCAACTTTTTCTTTTCCTCACCTTTTTTATCTTCTTTTCCTTCACTTGTCCTCGCTCGCTTCAAAGGCCGTTGAAGCTGCTGCTGCGACGGCGGCGGTGGCGGGGTCTTGTACGTCCAATCATCATCATCCCCTGGAGCTTTCGCCATCTCGAGCTTTTCAATCACCGGTAGCTTCCCCTCCTCCTCCTCGCTCTGTATACCCATCCTTCGCTTCGCACGCGCTTCCCGGCTATTCTTCTTTTCGGCCTCATCTCTCTCCGAGGTTGTGCGGATCTTGGATGTCGGGCTGGGTGGCCGTGGACCGCGTTGACGGATGACTTTTCGGTCAATGGCGCAGTGGTACACTTGGTTGCGTGCCGTGTTGCGGGCGGTGGTGGTTTTCAGCTGTTTTTCGGTAAGAGCGGGGGGCAAAGGTTTAGGTGAGGTGGTGGTGGTGGTGGTGGTCGGTGGCGGTGGTTGTTTAGGTGATTTAGAGCCGGGACGTTTAGACGGTTTGGCGGATTTGGTAGATGTGGAGGTGGAGGTGGAGGTGGACCGGGACCGTTTGGAGCGGGCTGGACGCTGGGGTGATGGGGAAGAAGATGTAGGTTGGGATGATACTTGCTGCTCGGTCTGCGACTCATTCGTCCCGGACGACCTAGTAGAGCTTCGAGGCGAGGAAGAAGGTGAGGTTGAAGTAGCAGCCGCGGCGGCAGTTTCCTCTGCATGTCTTGTGTGGCTGGCGGGAGGACTACCGTCCGCTGGTTCTGGTAGGGGGGGTACGGTTTCTTTAGGCGGCGCTGTGTGGGTTTGGATGGTGGATATAGGCGCATGTGATAAAGGAATAGGGGCCAGAGGGGCACAGCAAACACCCATGGAGAGCGAAAACATCCCTTGCCCTTGTCGCGGAGTCCCAAACCTCATCGGCGTACCGAGCTTCATGGGCGTACCGAGCTATCCATACCAAAGATCAGTCTTGTGGGCTACGTAACTAAAGAAAAACGAGGATGGAAATTTTCCTCACCTTTCGTGGCGTGTGATTTTCACCCAATGGCTTTTTGTACAGATTCTGTTTCGCTGGCGACTTGAGTGCAATCCTGCTCATACTCATCGTCGAATGATCTCCTACGCCGACCGAGAGGACGGGCGCGACCTGAAGGGGCGTAGGTGCTGCTTCTCGGAATACACGGGCAGGCTGGCCGAGCAACGGTTTGCTAAACGTGGCTGACGAAGAATGAGCATGCGACGGGCGGGTGACGGACTGGGGGATGGTAGTGGGGTGTCTCGTGGCATTCATCTGAAAAGACGCTGGGCGCTTGAGCGGGATGGAAGATGGGGGTGGGAGCATGCTTGTCTTGCTTGTCGTCTTGGTAGACATGGTAGAAGATTTAGGGCGGGGCAAGGCGGTTTTGCTGGCTAGCGCGGGTCGGGGGATGGTGCGGTTAACAGAAATAGTCGGTCTGGAGATGGGTTTCTTGACGAGTCTCGGCTCGGGTCTCGGTTGGAGTGGCGGTAAAGCCTGGTGCGTTGGCTTGTTGTCTGTCTCTTCAATGACAGAATTTTCGGAAAACACTCTGGACGAACACGAGGTTGTGCGTGGTCCAGATACACTTTTTTGTGTTGGTGCACCTGGGTTTATCCTAGCCAACACGGCCGAATCCAGCTGGCCTCTGATCGCGCTCTTCAAAGCGGCCGCCTTCTTGGTGTCTACTGCAGGGGCAGCAGCAGCAGCAGCAGCAGCAGCATGTTTTATCGTAGAGGCTTTGAGTGTTTTTGCGCCGCGTTGAACGAGGTCTGCAGGGGGTAACGCCGTGGCACGGGATGGGGTCGCGATGGGTAAGCTAGCGGGTTGACGAGTGGGACTTTCGAGGCTTGCCAGTTTGATCAAAGTGCTCTCTTGCTCTACGGGGGGACGGGTGATGGGGGATGGCGGGAGATTACGACATGGTGAACCGACTTCTGCTCGGATGGAGTCAAAGTGGTGCGAGGAGAGGACTGGAATGGCCACCGGACCTGCACGAGCTATTTCGAGTGGAGAGGAGTCGAAATCCAACGAGTTTGATTCGTCTGATTGTGGCGTCGATGTTTGCAAAGGTGTCGATATTTGCAAAGGTGTCGATGTTTGCAAGAGTGTCGATGTTTGCAAAACTGTCGATGACCTTGCAGGCTTCAAGTCTTGAGGCGAGTGATATTCCTCGGTGACATCAAGGTGAAACTCGTCAAGGATATCCAGCCCTTGAAATATCACACCTGATTCTTGATCTGAAAAGTCGGACAGTTTCAATCCTCCCATGTTGAGCTGCGGGATAACTGTATGGAGAGTTAGTGTACTAGGACGATGCCAACCAGACAAGACTTGCCATCGTCGCTGCCTTGCAGATCCAGTATGCTTTGTCTCCCTATGTGAAGCTCCTCAAATGGAGCCGCGTCTACAGCCTCCTGCACGCCGGCACAAGGTGGAATAGGGACATTTTCTTTATCGCTCGCTTCCTCTGCTGACTCGGACTCGTCGTCCCGGGGTGTTGACAGGTGCCAAGTTTCAAACTTGAAAGTAAGGTCTGAAGGATCTTGTGCTGTTTGACCGGGCGTTGACACTTGGACTGGATGACAGGACCTGTCAGGTGTCGAGCAGGACCCTTCATCATCACTGAGCTGCGAGTGATAGAGCCTCGCTGAATCTTGTGCCGAGAGAAAGAGGTTCTTCTGGTTTCTCTTGTCTGTTGACAGGAGCAAGGTCTTTCTTCTCAGAAACTCTCTTGAATCCCGCTTCTTGACTCTGGGAATAAAGGGGGGTTGTGGTTGCGCGGCGGCCGAGAGTTTTGCCACGAGGCGGGCCTCTTCCGGTTTGTGGGCGCCAAAGAAGACGGCGTCGTCTTCGTCTGATGATATATCATCGTCGTCTGTCCATGTGGAGTGGGCGTGGATGTGCGACGGGCGAGGC
Source organism: Cryptococcus neoformans H99 (assembly GCF_000149245.1). Lineage (NCBI taxonomy): Eukaryota > Fungi > Basidiomycota > Tremellomycetes > Tremellales > Cryptococcaceae > Cryptococcus > Cryptococcus neoformans. The sequence continues at coordinate 860,957 of NC_026753.1, read as the reverse complement.
GGCGCGGGGGGTTGAGGTTGAAGGGCGGACATGGGGATGGGGGATAGTGGATGGATGCTGCAGAGACAAAAGACGAGGGTAGAGGGGGTGCAATAGGTAGCGTGAGTTGCCGCCGTTTGTTTGGCTCAAAGCCAGCCGCGGCGGGCGCTCCACTCCGCTTTTAATCCCACGTCACTGTCTGCCACGTGGGGGACAGGTGTGGCCACGTGTTGGTGCGGTTCCCTGGGCGATATGTGAGCAGAGCCGACGCTCGGACCAGCTACAGAGAGCAGCTCGTGAGCAGCTGGTAATATATTTTTGTCCACGCCCTGCTCCTTTCCCCTGCTCCTTCCCCCCCGCCAGCGCCTCCCCCCCGCCACCCAGCCCGCCTATGCGCCCCGCCGCCGCCGTCCCCCAGTGCGCGTCCCCCGCCTCGCCCCTCTAGGCCTGCCCCGATGATATCTAGGCCCGCCCCGATGAGCTCCCCAGAGCCACCCCCCTGCTTCCCGCCCCAGCAGCCGCAAGCCTCCCCCGGCTACCCCGACAGCGCACTCAAGCCTGCCTCCCCCGCCCCCTGTCTCCCCCGCGTACCAGCGCCCCCCCCGCCGGCGCATCCCACCCACGTGCCCCCGCCTGCCGACCAGCGCGACCGCCTCCCGGGCTCCAGTTCCATCGCCTCCATGAGCTCGTCGCCGCGCGGCCGCCGAGCCCCCGCCCCTGCCGCGCTCGACCTGGGCGCAGGGCCGGGGGGGAGCAAGTACGCCGGCGTCGGGCTTGGCCTCGGCGTGGGCCACGAAGCGGAGAAACGCCGGGTGGTCACCGAGCCTGTGAGTTGTGCGTTGCGTGGCCGTGCTGACAGTCCAGTCTCAGCGCATCTCCAGGCCGCTGCCCCATCCCCCAAGCCACCACGAGGCTCCCTGCAGCATCCATCCCTATCCCACCTCGCTGGCGTCCGCCCCTTACTCTGCCCAGCCGCCCAGCTCCGCCCAGCGGCACCCTGCAAGCATCGACCGTCGCAACTTGGTCGGCGTCGGCGAGCTTTCCACCCCGCGATGGCCTGGCTCCGGCTTCCACAGCCGTACTCCAAGTATGCCACATAATATGGCCAGCCCCTCCTCGCGTCTACCGCCTCTGCCGCAAACACCCACCATCCAGCAAGGAGACTATCAGAGATCTACCTCGGCGACACAGTCACCTCCTCGTCCCGTGCACACAACATCGCCTGCCACACAGCCCACGCGCGAGGTTCTTACAGCACCAAACACTGCTGCCCACGATGGATCGCTCTATTCACTCGCTTCCCTGGCACAGTTCAACTTTGATTCAACAATGGAAGCATCACTAGCGGCCTCCCTTGCGACATTAACCACGTCTCCAAAGGTGGACTCGCCAAAGGTGAACTCGCCAAAGATGAACTCGCCGAAAAGCCCAGTCTTGCCTCAGTTGGATTCCATACTCCCTCCTTCGCCGGGCAGCGCTCGTTCGCGGATATATGCTCGTCGTCAGGAACGAGCCAATGCAGCAGCCAGCATTTCTCAACCTGGTCCTTCTCATCAGTCTATTTCTCACTCTACTTCCCAACCCCAATCTATTTCCCGACCTCAACCTCCTGCCGAATCCACATTTTCACCGCGGCGTGATAGCAGGAAAACCCCTCCAAACCCATCGCGCCACAACCCTTCCCACGACATCCTCAAGCAATTCGCCGTCAAGGACTTTTCGCACCTTCCACCTAGTCCATCCTCTGCTTCAATCAATCACTTTCTCCGTGCAAGTGGGTCGACGCAAACAATCTCTTCTGGAACTCCTCCCGCCAGCGCGTCCGCATCAAACACTTACTTTCCATCCAAAGGCGTTCAACGTGAAGACTCTCAAAAATCGCAAAAGTCTCAAAAACAGCAACGAACGACTCCGAAACCGAGAGAGTTGGATCCAAATGTAGATGAGGCGCTGAGGAAACTTGATGGGCTTACCAGCACCCCCGGAAAGAATAGGACAAGGGGAAAATCATCAGGCGGTCCTTCGGCTGCTAGTTCGCGACCTGGTACGCCGGTTGCGGAAAGCAAGAGCAGGTCTGAAGGCAAGATTCCTTCTAAACCGAGTATTGGTTCCTTCAAGGACGCTACTGGTTCTCCACTCAATAACTGGATCGATCTGACTGAAGATGTTCCAGCCATTCCCATCCCACGCCCACGTATCCCACCCAACCACGAGTCCTCTTCCTCTGCAAGCGTAACCGATACGCCCAATTCCCACGACTCGCAGTCCTTGCCCACTACAGCGACCACCATGTCTTCCGCCGATTTGGCGAACAACAACAAGCCGCGACGGGCGAGTGCAGGGAGTGATACGTTTGTTCCGCAGAATGTTGACCAGCAGCCCGAAGAGACGGAGAAGAGTATTGTTCCACCGGTACCCCCTCTTCCCCAGGTATACGTCAACAAGAAGCAGACCATGCCCGTACAGTCTAGCGCCATGCCCGTACAATCTAGTGCCATGCAACCGCCCAACTACGTGCCGATGCGTGAACCTGCTTCGCCCATATCTTCACCTTCAGAATCTAGATCGCCATCTTCGACTACCGCACCCGTGCCTGTGCCTGTCCCACCAAAGATGCACAAAAAGTGGTCATTCTCTTCGGCTCTCAACCTCAAATCAGCGACATCCCCCGCATCCTCGGTGGACGAGATGACAATGGCAACGCCGCAAAGTCCCCAGACTCCATGGTCCGAAATTCATCGAGCTGAACTTTTCTCCCCGAGCTCTAGTGTTCAGGGGCAAGATTCGGGAGGCGATTCCGGGCCGCAGGGTGCTACACCTCTTGCACCACCACCGCCACCACCGCCGCCTTCATCAAAGACTTCCAACGTCAACAAGCGCCTCACCCCTTCTTCGATCCCCTTCTTCCGCCGCTCCTCCTCCTCTTCATTCCAAAGCAAGGCTAGTCAACCGGCAGCGCCAGTCCCCGAGACGCCCAAACAGACTGAGAAGACGGCGGCGGCCACCGTCGTCCCAAGCTCCCAGTCTTCTCGCAAGTCGGTGCTGGGGATGCATTTCCCGTCAATGCTGAGAGGAAGTTCGTCGAAACGGGGTTTGGCGCAGCAAACTGGTCAATCCCAAGTTTCTGCAAAGGAAAAGGAAGGGATCGAGCCTACAAGTGCGCCGAGCGCGACATCGGGGTGGACCGGCCGGAAACGTGGAAAGGTGAGGTTTTTTTTGGTAATGTTGTTTGTAATTAATGACTGACCCGAGTTTATAGACTCTCTCCATATCTGGAGATCTTCCAAAACCATTCCCAGGCCTCAAACACCAGTCTTCAGCGGACAGCTCCTTTGGAACCCGTGGTTCAGCAGTTTCAAGCCATAGCAATACGACCATCAGCGGCAGCAACACATATGACCGTCTGCCTGCGATAATGGGCTCACCTGCTCGACCGCCCGAAGGTCCGAGGTACTCCAACTCTCCGAGAAACTTGCCGTCTACCACGCCTACCAAGATTCCTCGAATGACTCAACGCCCGGCTCCATCGCCTGCGACTGTCACCGCTCACAGCGGCATGCCTCCTCCGCCGTTCCCTACTATCAGGAAAATCAGCAACACCGTATCTGGCGCAGCAGGCGAGCAGCAGCAGCAGCAGCACCGCGGCGGCGGCGGCCCTCCTGTATCAGAGTTTGGCATGGTCGACGGTATACCAAATATCCCCACCACGCCTCGACTGACTACTTCGGGTGCTCACCGGGCCCATTTGCTTGCTCCCATGTCAGCTCGGCAAGAGACGCGTCGCGTGAACAACAATCGACCATATGATCCTCCTCTTGTACGTAAAGAAGCATACAACAGCGCCGTTCCGCCTTCGAGGAGGCAGCTGCCCCAACCGCCGCCGTCCTCATCGACTGTCACCAACATGACTCTTTCGGCGAGCGCCAAGCGCGCAAGTCGAGAGTTCAAGAACAACAAGCGGCGCGAGTCCAAGGACGGACAGGATGGGTCCTCTTCTGGGAAAAACTCGCCTGTCAAACCATCAAAATCTATGCACTCGAGCATGAATGTGCCGAGCTCTTCCCGCTTGCCCTCTTCCTTCTCTGCTGGTGCTCCAGGCTCGAATTACCGCAAGCTGTCTTTGGCCGACTCGTCGCCCTCGATGAGTCCAGCGGATGATGATGAAGTTAGTGGAGACGCCGAGATGGAAGCTTATATCAAGAGGCGACGAGAGCGCGCAGCGGTGAATAAGAAGGATGACTTGTCGGATGTGACCGAGTTTCCGAGGGATATCACCCCCGTCGAGCCACTCTCTCAGCGCGCGTTCATCACCCGCAACCTTGCAAAGATGTCTGACGCGGAGAAAAAGGAAGTACTCGATTTTGACCATATCTACTACAGCCCCACCCCAGGTACTATCCGTCGGCCGTCGCAGCCGGGTGGAGCCATGTTTAATCACGGATATGATGATGAGCGAGGCGATTATCTCGTGGTGGAGGGTGATCACCTTTGTTATAGGTACGAAGTGGTAGGTGTTCTAGGTAAAGGATCGTTCGGGCAGGTCGTCCAGTGTCGGGACCATAAAACGGGCAAGTCGGTAGCGGTTAAAATTATTAGGAACAAGAAACGGTTCCATGCTCAAGCGCTGGTGGAAGTCAAGATCTTGCAGCAGTTGATTGAATGGGTGAGTATAGACGAGCAGCAATATATATATATATTATATACTGACGAAAAACTGTGCAGGACCCTGAAGACAAACATTTCATGGTCCGTATGACTGATAGCTTTTCTTTCCGCAACCATCTCTGTATCGTCACAGAACTCTTGAGCATCAATCTTTACGAGCTTATCAAAGCAAACCACTTTGCCGGCTTTTCGACAGTGCTCATCAGGAGGTTTACCACCCAGATGCTGGGTTCCTTGCAATTGATGAGATCACACAGGATCGTTCATTGTGATTTGAAGCCCGAAAATATCCTGCTTTGTCACCCCTCGAAGAGCGCGATCAAGGTGATTGATTTTGGAAGCAGTTGCCTGGAGACAGAGAAGGGTAAAGTTGGATCATGTCTAATCAGTGGCAGGACGCTGATGCTGGTATAGTTTATACTTACATTCAATCTCGCTTTTATCGAAGTCCAGAAGTTATTCTCGGCATGAACTATGCCATGGCGATTGACATGTGGTCTTTAGGGTGAGTAGCGCCCACACACTGTCGATTGCAGGCCATCGGAAAAAAAGCGGCGGGCGGCTGACCTTTGATTGACATTTTGCAGCTGCATCCTTGCTGAGCTCTATACCGGTGTCCCCATTTTCCCCGGAGAAAACGAACACGAGCAGCTGGCCTGTATCATGGAGGTCCTCGGTGTGCCCGATCGCTATTTGATTGAAAAGGCATCACGACGTAAGAATTTTTTCGGTGAGCTTATCTGTTCCGTTACAACTGATGGGATCCTAGGCTGACCAAATGCTCAGATGCTACTGGTGCGCCACGTCCGTTCGTTAATGCCAAGGGTCGGCGACGACGTCCTGGATCCAAGACCCTTGCCGGCGTCCTCAAATGCGATGATGAGCTTTTCGTCGATTTCATTGCCCGCTGTCTCACTTGGGATCCCGATAAGCGCCTCAAACCTCAACCGGCTATGCGTCATCCTTGGATCCTGGCAGGGCGAAGGCGTTACGCGCCAACACCTAGTCGCGACGAAAAACGCGCCGCTACTGAGCGATCTTCGCGATTGTTCGGAAGCTCACATACGTCGACAAGGATCAGTTCAAAGAATCTTTCAGAATTATCAACTCCTAGCATGAAAGACAAGGATAAATCTAAATTCCTCATTTCCTCGCCGGTGCCTTTGGCACCTGCAAAACACCCATATCACGCTTCGACCGCTTCAACATCAAGGATTGGCCAAGCCATGAGCTCTTCAAGGCTTGCTCATCAAACTTCTGCCAGAAGTGGTTCACTCACTGTAAGTCGTGAGGGGCTGGCAAGTGCGTTGAAAGTTTGTATTGGTGCTCATGTTCTTTCTTTGCAGACCTCAAAACTCAGCATTGGCTAATTCACGAACTTTTTGCATCCTTTTTTTATATATCTACCATTTCTAATCCGTATCCGATACTTTACGACCTCTTAACTGTATACTGACATGACAACGGAAGATTAGTAGCATGAAACTCTCGCTGTATATATCGAAGTTACGAGCATGCTGTCAGTAGATGAATGCAGGCTTTTAGATCGAGCTTCATTGTACAATTGTTTCATTTATGCACCCGTCTATGCTTCTAACGATAATCTATCACGTATCAAAGACAATAACACCTCGGCATTTTCCCGACCTTCTTTCAACAGATCCTTGTTTGCGACCATCTGTTCTAGACATGCCTTGCCTGTCCCACCTTCTTTCTCAGCGGTCAGTTCTTTTATGACTGCATGTGAAGATATTAGCAGCGTCTACATGAAGTCCCACAGCCACGTACCTATTGCGTTTGCTGAACTGAACATGGACAAGAAAGCCAATCCCAGAACTGCTTCATTCTCCAACACGGGGTATTGGGACGCATTTAACATCATATCGACCAATAGCTTGACTATACGTTCGTCGCAGAGGGCATTTACGCCTTGAGAATCCATACCCTTCGGAAGGTTACGGGCGGCACTGACAAATACACGCGTGCCCTCAAATTTGATTGCTTGGTCGTTTGTACGTTTGCACAAGGAAATCAAGTCGTCTTTATAGGAGGACATAAGGTAAGATGCGATGTCAGCTGAGTCCGGTAGGTGTCAGTACATTGAAACATCCGGCGTGAGATGACCGACATTGATTTCTACACAGGTTCTTGAATATGCCTACCACGCCCCCTTGTACTGACCCTAACATGTCTCTGTTCTCAGACCAGACGCCCATACCTATCAAGTCATCTATAACTCCCGCTTCGTAAAGAACACTCTTATTCTTATCGGGAATGGAGAGGTTTCTTAAAAGGCCAACAATAGCGTGTTGTGTTGTTGCTGGGGCGTCGGGTTTCAGTAATGATTTAATTCGAGGAAGCAAAGTGGTCTCGCCAACAAGGTATTCGATAGCAACGGTATCTATGAAGAGTCAGCTGATCAGTGTCCTCGGCAAACAGTGATGACGAACCTCCAATGATGCTATTGCCATAGCTGAGCAGCGCACACTCCACCAGATCTCTTCTATCTGACACATCATTGTCAAGCCAGCTGCGCATACGAGTCCAAAATCCCAAGGGAAGAGTACTAAATGCTAACTCGCTGCTGAATGAAACAATCCCGTTGAAAAGGCAAGCTTTTGCCTCTCCGAACAACTTTCTTGCATCAAAATCCTCTTCCTCGGAAGCACTTTCACCATCATCGCGCTGATCAATGGTAGCATTTGTCCAGCTTAGTGGCAGATTGGCTAATTCCACAAAATCAAGGACGAGCTCGAGAGGATGCTTGGCCGCTTTGGGTAACCTCGCGTCATCTTCCATAAGTTGCTTCAATATATCTGAATGGTCTGAGAGAAGATTTTCTATGACTTGACAGGAGGAAAGGAGAATATTAAGGGGGGATTCTGGTCCATTGTCTATCACAAAATCCGATAATGAAGCGGGAGGAGTCCAGTACCGAAAGTGGTTGAAAAGATCAAGGAGTGGTAATTGATTTGACATCTTGCTGTCATTGTCACCATCTGATGAGAGTTAGAAAATGACTGAAATGATTTTCCATCACTCACTATTATTGATGACTGCATTTAATATTGACCAGAGCCATTGTGTAATAGTAAGGTCCACAATGCCCACGGCATTTGATTTGTGAACTTGCTGAAGATGATCGATAGCGAGGCGGCACAAACATCGGAGGTGGTTTTCTTGATGGAAAATGGAGATGCAAAGACCTAGACTTCAGCTTCACTGTTAAATAGATTGGTTGCTTACTATTTCCTTGTACAACCAAGTTGTACAAACTGGCTATCAGGGCTTGATCGCTGGGATGGAACGAATTGCGGTCCAGGAGAGAGGTAGAAAGAACGTGGTCGATGAAGCCAGCCTTCGCTAGAAGCTCTCTATTGAAATCTTCCAGACGTAAGACAGGCTGCGTGACCCCCTTTAATAATGTATGCAACGTACCGTTCTCAACTGCGAGATTCGCCGCCACTCGACCAACCTGCTTGACCACCTCTTCCAAATCGACAGTAATTGCTTGTTGCAATAATCCCGTAAGCGTATCTGGTAGTCCCAGAGACCCGATAGGTGCCCTCAGAGACTCTGCAGACATGAATTACTACCTTGTCTGCTTTGGACAGCAAGGTGAGCACGTACCGTCGCGCAAGGCTACGGCCAGGCCGTCTAAGATATCGATGAT
>NC_026753.1:820140-847640 GCF_000149245.1 Cryptococcus neoformans H99 | reverse complement strand
TGTGGTTGACCGTCTCTCCGATGCTTGCGTCAGTTATCAATCGGATCGCGATGTCATGATTTCCGCTCGTCTTCGCTTAACATCCGTCTGCCTTCGCTCCAATGATTCCATTGTTTTCAGTGATGAATTGCAAGCCAAAAGCGCAGAAATTTTTGACGCTCTGCCTTTGGAAGAAGTACGAAGACCTCGATGGCTCCCGGCGTTGTTGCTGTTTGCCGAAACTGTGTATGGACTGCAGTCATTCATAAAAAAAGTAAAACTTGGTGACAGTCCTGAGGAGGAGGTGACAGCCGCCCTAATCAATCAATTACGTTCCGAAGTGCCTCGACTTTCAACCATCTGCGTTACAACTATACGCGCAGATGATTCTACTCGCGATGAGTTAGTGGCGGCTTTTCGATTGTTGGCCTTGCTCACACGAGTCTCTGGGGTTGGAATCAACTCATCCGTTATTACCGATTGCTTGCAGCCTTTCAAGAAAATGTCTGAAAAGCTGGCTGGCTGCCATCCTTTCTTAATTTTGGTTATCCGTCATCTTTTGGATAACGAATCCACACTGGTGGAAGCTATGCAAGGGGAGATTAGAAATTGGCTCTCTCCCGCACGAAACAAAGTGGCAGACATTCAGCATTTCGTCCGTCAGCTTCGCCAAGTGGCCCTTCGAGAGCCGACCTGCTTCCTTCACGCTGTCAAGCAGGAATGTGCTTTGGTTGATCCTACTCCCCCGCAATCAGTATATCATATCCGAGGAAAAATTGAGAGTAAAGATGGACCGTTGACAACTGGATCTGTCGATTCTCCTCTCGAATCCCTCGGGGAAGAGACCCAAACAATCATCAATTTCTTGCTCGGAGAACTTTCACAAGCTGTACGCATTTCATTTGAGAAACCCGACAATGAAGAATTGTCCACCGAGGTCAGAAGTTCGGCGGAGCAAGCATATTCAGGGCTGGTCATGTCCACGTTGACAGAGACCCTCGGTTCATATGTGACTGCCAAAAAGGCCTTCTTAAACGGGTTGAAACAAGAGACTTTCCCTGGTGCCTTGAAAGCCAAAGGTGGCATCTCCGCACTGATCAATGATCTGATCTGTTGTCCAGTCCTCCGACCAGATGTGTCGACGACTCCTGTCGCTGGTAGCGATCCTCTTTCTTTACAGCGACTAGCTATATCCTCTCGATCTACAACAATGGTAGTGGCCCTTTGCTCCGACGTTGTCCTAGTAGGAGACAAAAAGGACGTACCAGAAGACATTGTATCTATTCGCAGGACCGTTTTAGATGCCGTGGCCAAGGCCATACGGGACACAAGTGCTGTCTTAGATAATAATGCTCGCTATGGTCGCTTGTGGGCACTGGGGGAACTTGTCTACCGCCTTTTAATGGCGCGTCCGCACACATCCCCTCGGCAAGTAAACAATACTGGACTTCATATGGCAAAAACTATGTTGGAGAAGAATTTCGTTGGCATTTTGACGAATGCTTTAGGTGAAATCGATCTCAATTATCCTGATGTTCGAAACGTGTTAGTAACATTGCTTCGAGCATTGGAACATTTGTAGGTATTTAAATTAATAAATTAGCGGAAACGTATTCTGATGTGTAGGAAAGGTCAAAACTCTCTGTTAAATGGGGCAAGGCAAACAAAAATCAGCGCGCAGAGGTTGATCAACATCAGTCTGAAGAGGGCAATGATTCCTCCGATCCATCTCACTCAGATTCAGAGTCGGATGTGGATATGTTGGAGGATGAGCAGTCCGCCCCTGATCTCTATCGAAACTCTGCATTGGGAATGTAAGTTGTTAGTGCACTAAATCAAGTGCATCATGTTGACATATAAAAAGGATTGGAGGGGAACTAGGCGACGAAGACGAAGATGATGATATGGATGACGAAGATGAAGAGGACGATATGGTAAGCTCTTCTTGTCATGTACGTTGGCACCCTTTATTAATATTCATCAGGACATGGGAGAGGACATAACTGTGGGTAAATTGAATATTGACGAAGCGAGCTGGCCAGACTAAATCGCATAGGACGATGATGATGACACGGCAACTCAAACTTCTGAGGATGAGTCCATGGCATCAGCTTTGGAACATGATGATTGGGTGAGGTAACTTGATACAGTCAATTCGTGTTTGATGTTGACAAACTTTTCAGGCGGATGATTTGGACGATGATGCTGGGGACAGCGATGAGGATGGTGAAATGGAGCAAGAAGTCATTCTTGGTTCGGCAGACGAAGATGGCGAAGTCTGGGACGTGCGTCTGCTGGCTCTGGCATCCATGTTTGTGCTATATTAACACGTCTGCTTAGGGCGATTCTGATGGTCAAGACTCGTATGGTACAGACGATGAGGACGATTTGGAAGAAGAACGTCTACATGCTGAAGGTTCGTATAGTTGCTTGAAAAATCTTCGCTGTCACTGACGTGCAACGAAGGCATATTTGATGACGACGTAGATGATCCCGAGATGGATGATTTCGATGACGAAGAGGTGTGAGTCATCTCCATTGCTGAAGATTTGGGCTTTTGCTAAAGCGATTTCAGCTATGATGAAACTGCGTTGATGGAACCCTTCCAGGATGTAATGTCTCCCGAGGCGGCCGGCCCATGGGGTTGGAATCAAGCCGCCGGGAGGGAGACAGTCAGATCTAGTGGTTTTACACGTGCAGATGGTCAATTTATGGCAGGTAAGCTTAGGTCTGTCAGTAGGCCCGTACATCACTAATTTCACATCGAAGATGACGAACTTCTGGGCGGTCCTCTTGCAAGCAACACCCGCAACCTGACAGAGCATCCCCTTCTTGCCACTCAGGCATCGTCGTCCCGTATCCACTCTTCTCGATTATCTGACATTTTATACGCTATTGAGAACATGGGCGGAACAGACACTATCCAGATGTTGGAGAACTTCGTGGCAAATCGGCAACAGAACGGTATGGGTTCCAACCAGCTTGCTTTTTCCCGTAACCATGACGGATCAATGAGTGTTTCTATTAATGGGAGAGTGTATACTGTGGGCGGTCAGAGTCGCAGTGTCGCCTCCCCCAACGTTGCGGCGGAATTCGTCCCCATGACCACTTCACAGCGGTGGCAAGAGGAGCTAAATATGCTCCCCATGTCGCGCAACGAAGCCTCCAGCCGATTGGTCGTCCATATAGTCAATCATTTGTTGCCTGAAGCACGTCGACAAGCTGCAGAAAAGGAAGTGCTGGACAAAAAGGCCGAGGAAGACCGCAAAGCTTCTGCTATTAGCGCAGGAAAAAATAAAGAAAATGACAATGCTATAGATGAGGAGAGAGTTGGAAATGATGACCATGACTGGCAAGAAGACGACGAGGATGTAAACATGGGTATGTTGCACACAGTATGATTGAATTGTAGCACTAATACAATGTGAATCTAGATGATTCCGATCTTGATTCGCATGTGTCCGCGGATGAGGATTTGGTAACCGAAGAGGGCGGTGCAGATAGGGGTCCAAGGACACTGGTCTCTATACGTGGTCGCGAAGTTGACATCACCGATACCGGCATCGATTTGGAATTTTTGCAAGCACTCCCCGATGACATGCGAGCGGATGTAGTGGAGCAACACATGCGAGAGCAGAGGCGACATCAACGACCTGCGTCCTCCAATATCCCCGAGATAGCTTCGCAAATCAACACCGAGTTCCTCAATGCTCTGCCCCCTGACATCCGAGCCGAAGTTATCATGCAAGAGGAGATGGAGAACGCTCGCCGTGACCAGCCTCCACCACCACCCAGTATACAGACAGCTCGAACGTCCGGAAACTTCTTCACTGCCATTGCCAACGAATTGCGTGTTTTGCAACAAAATCCACTGGGGGTTGCGTCAAGTCCCGGTGTTGCGCACACAACAGGTGATGGACCTTCAACATTTAACTCGCGACATCGTGAAGCCATTCAGCTTCTGGAAAAACCAGGTATCGCAGTCCTTGTCCGTCTTCTGTTCTATCCACATGCCTTTAAAAAGTCATATCTCTTCAGAGTTTTAGTCAACCTTTGCGAGAACTCCAACACTCGTAATGATCTTCTCGATCTTTTAATCTCAGTCGTGCACGACGGCTCTGGAGATCTACCAGCGGTCGATCGTAGCTTCCAACAGATGTCCTTGCGTGGCGCTAGTGTCTCTACTCCCAAAGCAACACCCAGAAGTAAGACAGTCGATACTCCCTCGACGGTTATCCCTCCAGGGCTATTTAGCGGTCTTCAGAATGAGCATGTGCCTACGTTCATCGCTCAGCGGTGCTTTGAAGCCTTGGCTTATATTGTCAACTCAAACGCCAATGCTGCCTCATATTTCTTGACTGAGCATGAACAGACTGCTGGGTTGAGAAAGCATACATCAAAGAAAGGAAAAGGGAAGGAGAAGATTCTACCACAGACCAAGTTCCCTATTGTGGTTCTGTTAGGGCTCCTAGACCGACCTCTCCTCGCAAAGACTCCAGGTATGATGGAGACAGTGACCGCTCTTCTCTTGACTATCACCAAGCCTCTGGCGGATCGAAAATCGGAAGAGAATGAGCAAGCAGTTGCGACGGACAAGGACATAGACTCATCAGCAAAACCATCTACTACTCAAAGCTCTCAAGAAGCCTCTACAGGCCCTGAGCATGTAGTTGGAAAACAAACCTCGCCATCGATACCTCCTCCGGTGCTTAAATTGGTCGTCAATTGCCTCACTGCTGGTGAATGTACCAGTCGGACTTTCAGCCAGACGCTTGGTGCAATGCAAAACCTTGCTTGCCTTCCTGAGTCCAAAGATATAATTTTGCAAGAGCTGTGTGCCCGCTGTCAGGAACTCGGTGCGGCAGCGCACGAACAGCTACAAGAGTTAGCTGCGGCACTCAATGATGAGAATTCAGATGTGGGATCAATGACTTTGGTCAAGTTTTCTCCTCCTACTTCTACTCAAGCACAGCTTCTTCGGCTACTCAAGACCATTGACTATCTTCATCTCAATAAAGTTGACCCCGATCCGCCTGCTGATACAATGACTGCTGAAGAAGAAGCTGTCACTAAAGTTTTCCAATCCTTCGATTTCGAGGGACTGTGGGACCAACTTGGGCAGTGTTTATCAATAGTGGAGGCAAGAGGCAGCACCGAACAGCTTGCCACGGTATTGCTTCCCCTCGTAGAGGCTCTGATGGTTGTCTCCAAATATCGGACCAGATTCTCTCGTGAAATTCGCTCCCCTTCTATTGCGCCCATGACCTCCGAAGGCATCGACTTCTTTGTATCATTCACTACAGCTCATCGCAAAGTCCTCAATACAATTGTTCGCAACAATCCATCCCTTTTGAGCGGTTCTTTCTCTCTGCTGATCCGAAACCCCCGAGTTCTTGAGTTTGATAACAAGCGCACATGGTTCTTCCAGAAACTTAAGCGCAAGAAGTCGTCAGCTATTCCTTCAGGAACTCTTCATCTCAACATCCGCCGCCAGTATGTGTTTGAGGATTCATTCTTGGCTTTGCAGCGATGGAATGGCGAGGAACTTAAGTATGGCAAGCTGAGTGTCAAGTTCCGCCATGAAGATGGTGTCGATGTTGGTGGTGTAACTCGAGAGTGGTACAGTGTATTGGCTCAGCAAATCTTCGACCCAAATTTTGGTGAGCTATTACTTAGTTGTCATCATCTGGCTATGCTCATGCTTTGCCAGCTTTGTTTGAACCATGTGCTGCCGATCAGCAAACTTATCAGCCTAATAAAACATCCTGGATGTAAGTTTATATTTATATATTGATCAATCTGCCACTGATCACTGTAATCTAAAGCAATGATGTGCATCTTTCATATTTCAAGTTTGTAGGGCGAGTGATTGGGTGAGTGTTCCTGATAGAAGAATATACCGAGCAAACTGCTGACTATTATCATAGCAAAGCGGTGTATGAGTGCGTCTCAATTCCTCCTTGCTTGCCTGAAATGGTCTGCTAACTTATATATCAGTGGGCGTTTGCTCGATGCCTATTTCAATCGAGCATTCTACAAACAAATCCTTGGTCGAACTGTTGATATGCGTGATCTTGAAAGCATTGATCCAGAGTGAGTGTTGCAATTATTGATTTATAGATCAAGAGGAGCCCTTACATATTAAAACAGGTATCACAAATCACTACAGTGGATGCTGGATAACGATATCACTGGCGTCATCGATGTAGGTCCATTGAACCTTTTTTAAAATGAAGTCATTCTTACCTTGCATTACTTCTCCAGCAAGAATTTACCATCGAAGATGACCAATTTGGCGAGAAGAAAATTGTGGAACTTAAAGAAAATGGGGCAAACATACCAGTGACTGAGGAAAACAAAGAAGAATACGTGCGACTTGTTGTATCCTATCGACTGGATAATTCAATAAGGGATCAAATCAAATCATTCCTTGAAGGGTTCTATGAGTAAGTTATATCGTCCATTGTGGAAGCAAAGGCTGATTTTAATTAAGTATCATTCCCCAAGAACTCATCCAGATCTTTGAGCCTGATCAGCTAGAATGTGGGTTGACATCTGGGAGATGAAAGAGCAACACTGACAATTATTATCTAGTGCTTATTTCAGGCATAACCACAGTTGATGTAGATGAGCTTAAAAATGCTACACAGTAAGTGTCGTTTCATCAGTTTAACCTGTTTACTTCTTCTGACATACGATTACAGGCTCAATGGATGGAAAGCAACTGACCCAGAGGTCGCATGGTTCTGGCGTGCTTTGAGAAGCTTTTCACAGGAAGAACGATCCCGCTTCCTTATGTTCGTCACATCATCTTCCAGAGTTCCTCTGGGTGGATTTAGCCAGCTACAAGGCAGCTCAGGTACTCAACCTCTGCAGCTTCAAAAGGTAAGGACTTTCGGGCTAGATTTTTACAAGTGTGTGTAGCTCATCATCAACTTTACCAGCTTCATGGGAAAGAAGGCGGCTTACCTCAAGCAAGCACTTGCTTTAATTTACTTCTCCTTCCTACCTATGCTTCTTATGAGCAACTTCGAGAAAGACTTCAATTTGCTATCACAGAAACTGGAGGCTTTGGGAAAGCTTGATGTTTTATCCCTATGTTCTTTCAGTCTTTTGTTAGAGGCTTTCCTACGACTCCATACATTCTTTTTTCTTTCTGTACTTATAGATGGCATTTTATTTACAAACATAGCTCTTTTCCAACATGCATCCATGATCGAGCTTCGACAGTGGTGGAGATCTACTGAGTCTCTTATTACTTCCATAGTGCAGTCTTCTCACCTGATATTCATCCTTCCTTCCATGGGAAATGGACCTGTTACCTACTGTCAGGCTAGCGCCTTTCAAATCTAAGCGAGTGAGGCAGAAGTAGAGTCGCGAAGCCTCGAGATGAACGCCCGGGAGCGAAAGTTTCATTGGATTTTACAGACGTTTACAGGCCTTTCTTTCACGTCATCATTTTGCAGCACCACCATCGTGACCAACAATCAACCCTGTCTGATTTTTCTCATGAGCGATACTATATGACCTAGCAACAATCATCCTCAAGCTCTCTCAAATAAGAGGAGAGGATAGGTGGCAAAAAGATATGAAGTTGGCGGTTTTGGGGACCTGACCGGTCCCTCCAGGAGACAGGCGCCCCATTTTTTGCCGTGCAATTCTAAGTGCACTTGTTTAGGACAGGTGTCTGATAAGAACGAGGATTATGTTTCAACTATGTGAGTGTCTTGCTTTTGTATCGCGGGAAGTACATGTGGGTGATGGGCAAGAAGGCTGATGAGCTTAACAGAAACGTTCTCGGCCTCTGAATTCATCTGGAAATGAACTGAGTTTTATCAGGAGGTCCGGCCATGCAACTGGTCATGTGATCTTCACCGAAAGTTCGAGACGCTCGCCATGTGACCTCGCACTGGGCCTCCCAGTTCAACAACAAACCGAACTCCATCGGCCTTCCAATTACAACTTGTTGTCAGTACAACCATACCTCGCCGACCACCTTCGTCTCAGCACGCCTGGCAGCAATTTCAAATATCACAGCAGCTAGAAGTCAAGCGCTCTTATGATTGCCACCAACACATAGCTATATCATGAGCACTGCTAGTGTACACTCCCGACACATTGTGGAACTACTACAGGACCCCACCTGCCCCTGTGCACACACTTTCCAGTGAGAACAACACCAAGCATGGCGAATGCAAGGGTCCAGTGGGTTGCAAGTCATCAGCAAGCAAATACTTTCATCAGCGCTGCAATCAGGCCAACTGCAGTTTGCTCAACACTTTCGAGTTTTTACAGAATCTGTGGACTGGTGATGAAACTTTCAATTTGGACAGGATCGTTTTCTGCAGTCTGAGAAGTCATTGGAGACAAGATGATTACATTGGAAGCAGTTGTATAAGAGGTTAGCCTCTAACCCACTTGCCCTATGCCTTTGATGTCACTGATTCTCTTCCTGTTACAGTATCGCACCATTTCTGTCCCTTTTCAGTTGGCAGTTCAAAACAAGTGGTAAGTAAAAAATTGGTTATCTGCCTATACATCATCAAGCTGATGCTATACCCTCTCCAGTCAGCTTCATCAATTACTACACAAAGAACATCACTGTTGCCATATTCTGCAAGTGAAGCAAGTATGAGGTATGGCCAGAGACAGTAGAAAGAGCCAAGATCTGCAAAACTATCTTCAGTAAGTATGCTCTTCTGGCTGCTCTGGAGCCATATTGACAGTATGCATACTGACTTCTGCCAGTGCCCCATAGGGACACTGTAATAATTAATTAGTGTATGGAGCTGGACCATGATAGAGAACATAGGTTGCAAGCTCATCCTTGTCAATCTCTCTCTCTCTCCATTGCCCTCCCTCAGCACTCATCAACTCCCTATTAGCACATTTCATGCCATGACAGAATGGCTAGGGGCAAATCGTCATCCATCTTCATTGTGCAACTAGTGATTGCCACTATATCTGGCATGATATCTATTCCATGAAAATGCACTATTATCTCCCACATGTGCCTATCTGGCAAGGAGCCTTTGAAGGACTGTTTCCACTTCAATCCATCAAGGATGAGCTTGAGGACCTGTTGGCCATCAGGAGGGATAGAAGGCATAATGGAAGAGCAGACAGAATGAGAGCTGAGAAGGCCCAATGCCTCTGCTGCTACAGCTGCAAATCAGGTCTTTAACCACCAAAGTGATGGCTCTGAATGGGTTCAGTGTCAGCTGGATGACCCAACAGCTTTAGTAGCCAGGATAAACCTTTCAGAAGATGGGGCCAACATTTCTAGCAGTCTTAATGCCAAAAAAAAGGTTGATGTGTGCTATCATGGGCCAGCTTGCCAACCTTCTGCTGGTTTTCACAATAAAAAATGAGCCATCTAATGCTGTTCAGCATTATTCCAGCACCAGATGAACCAGCTGGCTCAGTCTTTATATAAATTCTTACTTCCATTTGCTATAGAGTTGGTGGTTGGCAGGACATTGGTTTATGGATTAAAACACCTAAATATCCTGAAGGTGAGTACATATGAGGTGTATACATCATGCATATCACAAAGTTCAGTCTGACATCATAAAACATACAGGTCATATAATGTACATTGACTTGGGGTTGGTATGCTGTGGCTGACCTGTGGCTTGCACTCTGACTGGAGCTTCTTATTACAAGGGTGACAATTCTCCCTGCTTCTGGTGTTTAATCACCAAAAATCAACTCAATACTATTTATCCCATTCACTCCTATGAGCTTCAAATTGCCTCTGATGAGGGAAAAATGTAGCCTCATATCTTGCTGTGCCACCTATCAGACCATCACTAGGGTTTCAAGTACAGTTTATACTGCATCATATAATTACACTGGCACCAGAATGAATGATCCAATCTGGATCTGGAGAGATTCAATCATGAGTGAGAAAAGTAAGTAGAGGTATGGGCATTCATTTCAAAATTAATTTGAAGCACAGTGCTATTCCCCATCACTCAACACCCTACTGCACTCCTGAAGCCCTGCTCCCTTGTTTCTGAGAAATGCTATTAGAGCATCTTAATGCAGGTCATCTTCACTATTTCAGTTCTCCTTGGGCCTCACCAGTGTTTCTAGTCTTCAAAGGCAATGATAAATTCTGTATGGTGTGTGATGTCTCTCAACAATGTCACAGTCCCTGACATGTATGGGAAATGTGCAAGACATCTTACATTGCACCACCTGAAAGGGAAGCTCTTTACCAAGCTGGATTGCAAGGATGCTTTCTTTCAGATGCTTATGAAGGAGGAGGATATCCCTAAGACAGCAATTACTACCCCCTTTGGTCTGTTGGAATGGGTGGGGATGCCCCAGGGTATCTGGAATGTGCCTGCTGCTCAACAGTGCTGCATCAATGAGGCATTGCAGGGGCTAACTGGAGAATGCTGTGAGGCATATGTGAATGACATTATCATTTGGGGAAAGGATGCAAGGGCTCACTACATGATAACATTGTGAGTGTTCTTTCTGCTCTTCATTAAAGTGGTCTACACTGTTCTCATGAGAAATCCAAGCTCTTTCTTGATGGGGTTGCTTTCTTATATCATATCATCCACCCCAGCCAAATCCTACCTGACCCCACCAAGATCACACACATTGAACAGTTTCCTCTCTGACAACTTCTCACCAGCTTCACTCATTCCTTGGCCTTGTCAATTATCTTTGCATTTCCATGCCCAATCTCACTGATCACACCATGGTCCTCTATGTTGCTCTTGCCTCTCACACTATGTCCTGCCCTGACAAGATCCTCACCACCACATCTTTGCAGTCAACAGGCAGGGTCCAGCTCTCTCATCCTATGGCCTATTACCATGAGCCCTCTCATCCTCTTCCTTATTATTGTATGCCTGCAGGATGCTATGTTCATGATATATTTTGTCAAAAGAATCATTGCTTCAACTGCTGTAAGCCTGGTCATCAGCACCCCCAGTGCCCTATCCACACACACCAGGCCAAGCCCAAGGTAAATCAACTTGACACTGAACTCACTGCAGGTGATACAACCTCAGTGTACCTGGCACTGAAGCTGGGTTAGTCTGTTAAGACAGTGCCATAAGGATGAGGGTTCATTTAGTGGGCAGTTGAGAAGGTCCATTAGTGTTGGATACAGTCATTGGGTCATTCTCTCTGGGCAGGCACATGTATACAATTAATGGTGTCTTGATGGACCTACATGGTACCTATGATGGTAGACAATCCTAATGGCCATTGGAGGAATCTTGATGACTTGCATAACTATGACAGTTTCCAGGCCTTATATGATGAATATATGGGTGATGACAAACTGGCCTTGTGAATCCCCTTCCTGTTTGCCCCTTCTAAGTATAATGTGTGGAAGGTGGTGGATAGGACACCAGGACATTGGGTCCTGAAGGCAAGATGGGTTTATACAAGGAAGATTGATGGGACAACAGGGAAACCAGCAGCATACAAGCCAAGATGGTTTGCCAAAGGATTTTCTCCAAAGGCTGGAATCAATTACAATGAGGTCTTCTCTGCTGTTGCCCACAAAGACTCAATCAGGGTATTCCTCTCTCTAGTCAATCATCTTGACATGGAATGTGACCAAGTGGATATCAAGGCAGCCTTCCTCAATGGTGATCTCAAGGAAATTCCATCTCTCTCTTCAAGAGGTTTCCCCCAATGCTTGGCAAAGCTTTGATGATGCTGTTATACTTCACTGCAGCCATCTCCACGGTACCCACCATTATCCCCTTGACCATGAAATCACTCATCTTTACTGTGCTGCTTGTCCTGAGTGCCTTTTCCTCTGACTAGTTGATGAGCCCAGATTCCACACAAATGATCTGGACAGTCTACATGTGTTGATCAGCAACCATATTGAATGAATTGTGCATGAAGATGCAGCCTCCCAGCATGCACCTCACTCTATTAAGACTCCTGCCTCTTCTGCCTCTTGATCCTCGGACTCTGCTCAACTTCCTCAGCTGATCAATTACTATCATGACCCCACCCACCTGCTCCCTTATTATCATTCACCAGCTGGTCGGTACATTTGTGATGTATTTCGCTGAGAGAACCATTGTTTTGACTGCCACAAGATTGGTCCCCAACACCCACAATGCCCCAGTCATACACACCATACTCAGCCTAAGAAGGTGAATCAGCTGGAGACCGAGTTAACTGCTGGTGATACCACTTCAGTGTATCTCACTCTTGCACAAACTATTCCCTCAGCTGCTGAACCTATTCAAGACACTTCATATGCTCTTTTCCACCCTCTTCTTGCTATATCCATTCCAGTCACAGCCATAACTGACACCCCATCTTCCAAAGTCGATTTCTCCAAGTGGTATGACCCCACCACCCATCTCCTGAAAAGTCTTCTAGGTTGCCAAGTCCATCAGCATCTCACAGAAAAAGGGAGGTGCTGGCTTTGCAGGAAGGTAGGGCACAAGTCACCAGAGTGTCAGAAGTGAAACGACCCTGCCACCATCAATACTGTCAAGACCTATGATGGAGATCAGCAAGCTCATGAGACAGAGGAAGCAGCAGGACTTGCTGAAGTACTGGCACTCAACATAACTGAGTCAGTCTCTCCCCTTCTCATCAAATGTCAGTTCCATGTTGATGGTCCATACTTCCTTGCCCTATTTGACACCAGCACATCTGTTACAGCTTATTACTGATTTATTTATTTATTTATTTATTTATTTATTCAGATCTTGTAGTGGAGAGAACCAAAAGAATAGAGGAAATATATATATATTTGAATCCTTTTAGGTAGTTTCCCTTTTACTCAGGAATCTCTCAATGCAAGTCTGGGAGATTATGCTCTCTAGGACCAACAATATCAGCAAACCCAGTCATGAGAACCCCTAAACCCAGCCACCCACCCAGACCAAGCCTAGTTTCCCTTTGCCCCTCCTTGTATTCCTTCCTGCTCTTCCCTTGACTACCCAACCTGCAATCCCTAGACATTGGTTGGTCTGTTGACAGTCAGGTAGCCTTAAATTGGATCACATAGAGGTCATTAACTTGAATGACAAGAGCATTGAGCAAGTAAAGCCACAAATTCACAGACAAATATATTATATAATGAACATACATTGTTTATCATGATGTCATACCTGTCTAAATTCTAAATTCTATCTTCTATATCCCAACACCTCATTCTAACACTCAAACACTCATCAATGACCTGTCCCCCCATCTTACTCAGTTATCATTGGCCCTACATCTTCACACTGTTCCATCACCTTTTTACAAAACCCTGTAGTCCTCCAATAACCATTTTCTCTCCAAAAAACCCCACCTTCTCTATTGCCAAATCCAACGAAACTGTTCTAAAGGTCCAAGGTAAATGTAGAAAAGAGACAGAGACACCCACATCTCATGCATCTGAATCCCCCATATGGCTCAAGCCTTTCAGCAAGCAGGCATGGAGGGGATGCAGAGTCAAATGAAGTCCTCTTCTTTTTCTTCTTTTTTCACTTGTCTTTCATTCCTGTGTTTTTGAGCATTGACCAAGATTGGTGTCCAAGAGGATTGAGTGGGGTGATAATGAATAGTTGGGTGACTGATCGATTTGATGTGATGCGATGTAATGTAGAAAGGATACTTCATCTGAGTCCATCTTTCGAATGAACCCCTGAGATGATGAACATGTAAGGTCCTGATCAATAAGACCTTCACTGAGTGACTGGAGGGAGCGAGGTGATAGAGGTGTGGGGCTGGTTCGGGCTGGTGAGCCTTTAGGATGTGGACTTCAAGCTGGACAAGAAGCAAACAAGATCCCAATATGCATATGCTGATTATGTCCTATCAGCAACTAAGTAGAAGGAGAGTGAAGTGTAGACTGATGCAGACTAATCAGGGTCAGTTTGGATGGCATGAAACTGACTGATGGAGAGCACTGCTTACAGAGAGAAGGCAAAGAACACTTAAGACAAGAAGTCGAAAGAGAAGAAGAGGTAGAACACAACAATGGTGAAGAGATAAAGGAGAACCATTGTGTGATACCTCTTTCTTATACTTTGCCTTTGCTCTCCAAAACCAGTCATGCCAAACTCCGATAAACCCCAGAGGTTTGTGGTGAAAAAGGGTAGAGAAAGGAACAGGAACAAAAGGACTAAGGCTCCGAAATGCGACTTGTAAAAGGCACATGCAAACACACATGAAACAAGGAATGTGGGCACAGACATGTCACACTGCGTTCGAGGGCGTTTGAGAAGTGGTGGGCATTTGAGAATGCGTCGAGAAAAGCGTTGTGGGAGTTATAGTTTGACTATGGGAAGCGAAACTAGCAAAGGTTGGATGCATATGTTTCGCTAAGTAAAAAGGAAAACTATAACTATGTACCAACACATATATATATATATATGTATATGTATATATGCATGGGAAAAGAAACAAACAGAAACCCAAGGAAGGAAAGAAAGAGGCGCCACAGGGACAGAAAGGCAGTGCCACAGATCGTGTGTGGGCACAGAACATGTCACACTGCATTCGAGGGCGTTCAAGAAGTGGTGGGCATTCGAGAATGCATCGAGAAAAGCGTTGTGGGAGTTATAGTTTGACTATGGGAAGCGAAACTAGCAAAGGTTGGATGCATATGTTTCGCTAAGTAAAAAGGAAAACTATAACTATGTACCAGCAAATATATATATATGTATATGTATATATGCATGGGAAAGGAAACAAACAGAAACCTATGGAAGAAAAGAAAGAAAGGCGCCACAGGGGCAGAAAGACAGCGCCACAGATCATGGTGAAGTCCCTTCCTGCACCTCAGTAGTAACTGCCAGTCCTATGCATGAGAATAAAATAAATAAAATGTCATGCATAGGATGGAAGCCTGCCAATGCCTGATGCCATGTTTCGGCATCAAACTGGACACAGCCCAATGCCGCGTTTTGGCAATCAAACTGGGCACAGCCTGGTGTCGCGTTTCAGCAATCACACAGCCCGGTGCCGCGCTTCGGCATCAATTCTCACCAGCCAACGTCATCCTATGCATAGGAATAAATCTTACCATATGGTGAGAACGAGTGGTGGTGAGGGCTCTGCACTTACATGTATGTACGCAAATCATCGAGATTCCTCCATTGGCCATTAGGACCGTCACCGCTGAGTACTACCCAGAGTTGCCTATGACTGCGATACACTCGATCATCCAGGATTTGGAGAATACGGCGACGCCCAGTGTCGGGTTGTTGGGTTACCAGTGATGTTTGATGGAACCTAGGCGATGACAAATAAGGCTTAAGGAGATGACCATGGAATTTTGGATATGTCCGGTCATTCATGTGAAGGTGGTAAACTGAGAGGGCAGGATTAGCTTCTTGCACCTGGTACGGCCCCTGGAAACAGGGGAAGAACTTAGCAGCGCGGAATTCTCCATCACCAGCCCGGAACTCTTTCAGCCGATTTCGAGTATCCAGCCAGACCCAGTCGCCGACTTTGTAGGTGTAGACACTGGGTGTCT
The DNA here is from genome assembly GCF_000149245.1 of Cryptococcus neoformans H99. NCBI lineage: Eukaryota > Fungi > Basidiomycota > Tremellomycetes > Tremellales > Cryptococcaceae > Cryptococcus > Cryptococcus neoformans. The sequence goes on along the minus strand of NC_026753.1, from coordinate 832,189 downwards.
CACTGAGTGTGGTTGTGTATATTTGTTGTAGTTGTCTAGCAAAACATGCACTGGTTGTAATACATGTGGATTGAGTATTGAAGAACTACAACAAACTATGACAAAATTTCTCTAAGTACCAACTGTGTGTCAAAAGTAAAATCACACACATTAAATGACACATCACCTGACTTAATACATACACAACAAATATAGCTGAATACTTTGTACAGCTCATACATGAAAATGCATGCATGGAAAATGCATGCATAAAAAATACATGCATATGAAATACATGCATAGGGAATACATGAGTATAGTGCTATGCACTTACACTCTCCCCCATCTGTCAAAGAGCCTATGCCTGGAAGCAAGAACTGCAGTTACCAGGAGGCAGGGACAGGAAACAGAAATAGAAATAAGAAGAAGAGAACAAAAAAGGGAAAAAGGAAAGGAGAAAAAACAGCTATAAGCATGGGGACCTTGGGCTGACTCTGCAATTCTTGTCATCAGATCCAGGATGGAAAAGATGGGGAAGGAGAACACTGCAGGGAACCACTCCTGAGCGCAGCCTTTTAAGATTTAGTCTTGTTGAGCACAAGCCAGGGGAAAAAACAAACCATAAAGGCCAAAAAATAACCCAACAGAGCAGCCCAGGTCAAGCCATGACACTATGGAATAAAGGAAAAGAGAAAAGGAAACGAGAACAGAAGTGGAAAGGAGGAGAAAAAATGAGCCTGAAAAGAGGAAGAGAGAAGATGAAATGAAAGGTTGAATAAGAGAGAGAAGGAAAAGGAGAAGGAACAGGAGAATGAGAAAGGAAGAATAATAAAGAGAATGAGAAAGGAGCGAAGAGGTCGGTCAAATTTCAAGATCATCAGGACCCAAGTACTCCTCATACAGTGGCTGGAAACCAGCCAGAGGGCAGAGGTCATCCAGATAGCACCATTGGCCAGAGGGACCATTGCCTGAGAAGACTACATGAAGCTGGCGCCGGCCATGGAACTCACGATCATCTAGAATCTGTAGTAACCTTGAGGTGGTCAGGGATGATGGACTGGATGAGGCTGGAGAAGTTAGAGGAGAGACCTGATGGAAGCGAGCAGAAGAGAGGTAAGGCTTGAGAAGACTGGCATGAAACGAGGTGAAAGTGCCAGAGGGAGCATCAGGGAGGGCCAAAGTGTAGACTGAGCGAGCAGAGTGAGCAGCCAGCACTTTATAAGGACCTTGGAAATGAGGGAAGAACTTAGCAGCACGGAACTCCCCATCACCAGACTTAAACTCTTTGAGTCTATTGCGAGTGTCCAACCAGACCCAATCGCCAACCTTGTAAATGATCTCAGCACGTCGGTGGCAGTTAGCTTGGATGGCCATGCGATGCTTAGCCAAGACCAGGTTGTCATGAGTGTCGGCCAGGAAGAGATCCTGTTGAGCAGCAGCAGCAGTCCAGTCAGCACGAGTAGGGATGGACTCGCGAGAGAAGGGTGGCAGGCGGGCAATGCCAGGAAGTGTGCGGAGGCGGCGGCCAAAGACGAGCTGGATTGGAGAGTACCCTGTAGAGTGACGGACAGTATTGTTCATAGCCTGAGAAATACGAGGAAGGAACTTAGCCCATGAAGTACCCTGTCTGTTAACCCAACTCCGCCACAGTTGTCCAACTGTCTTGTTTGATCTCTCTGAAGTCCCATCAGTTTGCGGATGAAAAGCAGTTGACATCTTCAACCGGACACCCTGTTCAGCCCAAAGGGTTGTCCAAAAACGAGAGGTGAAGAGTGCGTCGCGATCCGAGGTGATGGAGAGCGGTAAGCCATAGCGAGAGACCCAACAGTTCCAGAAGAGGAGGGCGAGGTCGCGAGCATTGAGGGTGGTGGAGCATGGGACGAGCTCGATGAAGCCAGTTAACCGATCGGTGATGGTGAGAAGATAGTCGTGACCGCCAGCGCTGGGTAAAGGACCAACAAAATCCATAGCGATGTCATCGAATTTGTCGCGAGGAACTGGCAGCGGATGCAGAGGACCGACAGGTTTCTTGGTGGATGCGTTTGCCTGTTGACATGAGTGACAAGCGCGGACGAACTCATGAACATCTCTGACCAAGCCTTCCCAGAAGTAACCTTCACGCAGTACCTCAACAGTTTTCTCAATGCCCAAGTGTGCTGCAGTGCCTTCATGTGCTTGACGCATAAGGTCCTCACGAAGAGTGTCGATGTCAGGGATGCAGAGGCGGTCATCGAGAAGGAGGAGAGTATGAGTGTCATGGGAGATGGTAGAGACACCAGGAGCTGTGGTAGGATCAGCGAGCCAGTCCTTGAAGAGAGTCTCACGGTCATAGCTCTGGGCAATGGTACAAATAATCTCGGGAGCCAGTGTAGGAGTAAAGGAGACCACGGGTGCGAGAATACAATTGTCTTGATCGGGCAAGGCTGGGTCGGTGGGCGGGCGAGTGTCGGAGCCAATGTGTCACGAAAGATGGTCGGCTAGCACGTTATGTTCACCCTTGATATACTCGATGCGAACGTTGAAGTCCTTGAGGATGTCCAGCCAGCGTATCTGGCGAGAGGACAAGTTGCGTTGACCTAAGAACCATTTGAGTGTAAAATGATCGGTGAAAGCATAGACAGGAATACCATAAAGGAATGGGCGCCAGTGATCGAGCGAATGGACAATGGCCAGGAGTTCACGCTCATGTGTGGAGTAGTTGCGCTGTGCCGAGTTGAATGAGCGAGAGTCATAAGCAACAGGCTGAGCATTCTCCTTCGTAGTACTGACACCGATCCAAGCTCCCATGCCAATGTTGGAAGCGTCTGTGGTGAGGAAGACCTTCAGAGTACCAGCCTTGACAGCATCATAATCGATTGTAGTCAAGCAAGGAACAGTACTCATGGCACTATGCAAAGCATCAAAAGCTACCTGTTCTGTGGGTCCAAAGTTCCATCTCCAACCCTGCCAGGACTCCTGCAAGCGGCCCTTATGCTCCTTCAAGTGCTTGTAGTATGCTTTCTTGGCAGCGGTGTTGGGAGGGAGGCAAGCATGCAAGACCGAAGCATGAGTGGCAAGGCTGGGTATGAACTCACAGAGATAGTTCAATAGTCCAAGAAACGAGTGTAGAGCCTTTGGGGTAGTGGGATGCGGAAACTGTTCAATGCATGCGATCTTGGTGGGGTCAGGAAGAATCTGACCAGGACAGATGATGTGACCAAGGAAGGAGGTTTCAGTGAGGTAGAACTGCGACTTTTCATAAGAACAGCGCAAGCCACTATGACACAGAGCTTCAAGGACACTCACACAATTCCGATAGAGATCCTTTGCATCCTTGCCCCAGATAATGATATCATCCACATACACCTCGCAACATTCTCCAGCAAGTCCTTGTAAGGCTTCGTTGATGCGGCGCTGTTGGGCAGCAGGTGCATTCCGAATACCCTGAGGCATGACGACCCATTCCAGCAACCCAAGCAGCGTTGTAATAGCCGTCTTGTGGATGTCTTCCTCCTTCATCAATGTCTGGAAGAAGGCGTCTTTACAATCGAGCTTCGCAAAGAGGTTGCCACGCTGGGTGGCACAGTGTAAGATGTCTTGAATGTTGCCCATAGGATACATGTCAGGGACAGTCTGGTTATTCAGAGCGCGAAAGTCGCAGACGAGATGATGCTGACCGTTTGGTTTTTTGACAAGAAAAGCAGGTGACGCCCAAGGAGAACTAGAGTAGCGAAGACGGCCTGCATTTAAATGTTCAGCAATCATCTCACGAAAGCGAGGCAGGAGAGTTTCGGGGACTCGGTAGGGTGCTGCATGGGCGGGAGTTGCGTTAGGTTTCAAGATGATCTCGAACCTAACTCCACTTTTGGTCTTGGTAACACTGGGGAAATCGGCTACATCACCCAGCTTATCGCAAAATACCTCTGCAAATTCAGACTTGAGTTGAGCAATAATGTCAGCATAGGAGGCAGTTTCGGCAGCACCCAGGGAGACAGAATTTGGTGGTGTAATCGCCGAAAGTTTGGTGGACCTTAACACTGAAGGCTGAGGCATGGCAGGAGTGGGAGAAACTTTTGCAGCATGGGAAACTTGAGGATGATGCATGAGAACAGTGACGTCATTGACCATGGGAACTTGCCCAGAACTGCCCAAAAGACGACGAAGAAGAGGGCTTTGTTCGAGTAGACCATAGTGCTTGCAGAAGTTGAGACCCAATATCCCATCGTATGTACCGTTTAACGCCATGACAACTCCATCGACCATAAAATTTGCATTTCGGACCCTAAAGCTGCCACCAGTAACATCCCTCACCACTGGACTGGGTTTCCCACCAGCCAACCGCACAGTACGCTCCACCGCATCCTTGCGGACCTTCCAACCTAGCTTAGCTACCACTGACAGATCAAAGAAGGATGTACTGGCACCTGTGTCGAGGAGGAAGTGAAGAGGATGGGGAGGGGCAGTAGAGGTACGTCCATCAGCGGCAGCAGAGATTTGGATGACTAGGGGAGGATGAAAAAGGGCGTACAGGTCAGGCTCTGTGTCCAGGTGCATCCCGAGGTTGGGGTGGTCGGCAAGTGTAAGAGGTTAGCCTCTGACCCATCTACCTTCTGTCAATTCTTGGCACCATTTTATTTCTCATGCATCACCAAGGTGTATTATCACCTTGGTTACATGCATTATTCTCCTTTCCTGTGCATCACCAGGCTGTCCCCTTCACCCTGGTGCATGTCTCTTTACTTGGCTTCAGTATTCCTGCCTTGACACAGTGTATCACTGTTTATTATTTCCTTGTTTCATGTGTGTTTGCATGTGCCTTTTACAAGTCGCATTTCGGAGCCTTAGTGTTACGACTCGTCCCCAACAAGGTCCGGCCTTGGAGACGAGATAGAAAGCCGTAGTTTAACTAAGCAATGAGATATATGTATGATATACCTCTTGACACTTGTCTGTTGGCGTATGGTATAGGACAGAGGTATATTCGCTTGGGAAGATCAGGCAAGCTTATATACTAGTGGAGTAAGTTTATGTCGAAGGTGGTGCAAGGTAAGACGAGAGCGAGCACTGGGAGCTCGAGGACCTTTCGCAAAGTAACTTATGAAATATTGATCTTCGAGGGGAAGAAGATCAAGATCGAGGACAGAGCTCCCCTTTATATACTTCTACAGAAATCTATTTATATCCCTTGAGGCCCAGCTGGAGGTCCAGCTGGAGGCCCAGTTCTTATCTCGGAGGTCCAGCTGGAGGTTCAGTTGGAGGTCCAGCTGGAGGTTCAGCTGGAGGTCCAGTTCTTTTCTCGGAGGTCCAGCTGGACCTTCTTATCTGCAACAATCTTGCTTTCCTTCATTACGTAACTCTCTCCTATGATCTCTTATTTCTTCTACTTCGTGCAGGCTCGTGACAATCGCCCCTCCTTCTAAAGACGGTCGCTCCGTCGTGCCGTCTGTGGCTCGATCTGATGTGGGCTTGTAACTGAAATCTAGCTGAAATCTAACTGAAATCTTGGTGAATCTCTGAAACAAATGTCTATGAACTGGTCGTAAATATTTTTTCTATGCTATGATCTATCGAGAACGAAAAACTGTGGTTGGGGAGTCAAAATCTAGGAACCGTCGAGTAATAGTGGGGGTGTCTGTTATCGCCCAAAAATTGTGTTATCGGTCATATGCGAAGATAAGAGCGCATTTTTGGATTGGGGATGTGCGCTGTGGGTCCATTGGAAGTCCAGCTGGAGGTCCAACTGGAGGTCCAACTGGAGGTCCAACTGGATGAACGGCGGTTATGGGGGAGACGGGAGTGGGAGGATTCTCGAGATATAAAAAGATGGGGATTTGGTGCAGGATCACCGAAGTTTCTCTATCCCCCAACAAAATCTTGTCTGCCTATTCATCTTTGATCTTTCCTTCATGCTTGAATCTACGTTTCAGCCTAGCCCGATGGTTAACAGTTGGTGTCTTGATGACCCATATGGGATTATTCGACAGTTCTGTGCAGAGAATGCGTCGATAGGTGATAATACAGCTGATTTGATAACGGATAATGGCGTATCGGTGGTTGCCGCATCTGCAGGGTCACCGAGTTGTTCTGACAACTCCGTTGGGATTTTCTTTGATCAAGTATGTGTGGTAATGTTGACAACGTGTTTGTAATGTGCTGACATTGAGTTTTGAATAGGATTTCGCCTTCCCATCTATGGGATGGGCCACCGAGATGTACGATAGTAGAGTACCAATGGAGGCAGTGGGTGATAATATTCACTCGACTTTACTTTCTCGACCTGTGGATCCGCGAGTGCCACGTTTGCAGGGTGCTGAACTATTCTTTGGTGCTCATGTGGAGGGAACTGTCTCGTCTGAAATGGTTGAGGTGAGGGAGGAGGCAGTGGATGAGGGATATGAGCAGCGGCACTTGGTGAGGAGAAATGCTTTGGTTTGTGTGCGACCCGATTGAAGAGCTAATGGCGTAAGGAGGCACTGCGCAGGGAGCAGAGGAGGCGTAGGGTTGAGGAGCGCCAGAGGGCACCAGTGGTTTCACCTTGTGACCAATGTCGTGGGGTGGGTGCTGAATGTCGGGCCCTCTCATTATTCTCGACTTGTGGACGGTGCACGGTGAAGGGTGTGCGGTGCTCACACAATGCCAGCGGGGGTAGGGGTTCGGATGTTGTGAGTGTTAGGTCGGGGGTTGAAAATGTACGAGCTGATGGGTAGGGTAGATAAGAGATTGGGGGGTTTCGTCGCCTATCTCGAGCGCGAGGTGAATGGCGCAGTGGCTTGTTTGTAAGACATGGAGATTTACGTGCTAATGTGTGAATGTAGTGAGACCAACATGTCTACCGCGTTTGAGGGAGTCCAGCAGGCAATCATTGCCTACCTCATGGAGGAGGAGGTGCTGGAAGTCCAAAGGCAAGAGATGAGGGGGAGGTTTCGGGAGGAGTTGCTGGTGGCATTGGGTATGTCGCGCAAGAGGAAGCGTGATGACGGGGAGGACTCGTCCGAGGAGTAGGACCCGTGTGATGGTTCGGTTTTCCGTTCTTCTCTTAATCTAGGTGTGTTTTCCATTGATTCGTCTTTCTTCTTCCGATCCAAAACAAAAGCAAGATCTATAAAACTACGATAGATATATCTAACTAACACTAACTCTTAGAGGGCTTTGTTGTTCGGTCTGTCTTAACTTTGATCTGTTGGTAGATTGTTCTTTCTTTCTCTTTTCTTTTGACCATAATTTCAATAAACATCAAATAAAGTGGCTGTTACTATGAACTTGATTTCCTATAATCGGTGTGTTGATTTGTACTGATCAACAATCTCTGAAGCATTTTCTAGAGCGGTTTCGGGTTCCCAACTGTTGTGTTCGGCACTGTAGCCAAGCCACTTGATAAGGAATTGGCGGCGTTTTCGGTGAAATCGATGATCAAGGATACACTCGACTTCATATTCTAGGTCACCTTCGACTTCGATAGGTGATGGTGCGACTTGTGTTCGTCCTGGTATCTCATTCTCAATATATTTCTCGAGTAACTGGACGTGAAAGACGTCGTGGATGCGCATTGATTTCGGCAAATCAAGGCGATACGCATGGGAAGAAACGCGCGCGATAATGGTGTAGGGACCAAGATAGCGGTGATCTAATTTCTTGGTGGGTCTTTTTGTTTTGATATTACGGGCAGATAGCCAGACTTTGTTACCAACGGTATATTCGGGAAGCGGGGCACGGTGCTTATCAAACTGTAGTGCTGCACTCTCTTGTGCTTTGGACATTTCGATCTGGAGGTGTTCATGGAGCTTGCTTAAGTCGGTGATGGAGGCTCTGGCAGGTGGGCTGAAAATAGGGGCGTTGTCGTCGGGAGTGAACGATGCCCGGGGATGGTACCCTTTGTTGGCAAAGAAGGGGGACATGGTAGTGGACGAATGGGGCGTATTGTTGTAAGTGAATTCCGCCACTGGGAGTAGCGGTGCCCATTCTTTTTGCTTATAATCGGTATACAAGCGCAGATATTGTTCTAAGACCTGGTTTACTCGTTCGGTTTGTCCATCTGTTTCTGGATGAAAAGCTGTGCTGAGTTCGAGCTCGATGCGTAGGAGTTGCGTGAATGCTCGCCAAAAACGGGATGTGAATTCTGATCCACGATCTGATACGATACTAGTCGGAATCCCATGCTTGGAGAAGACATGGGTGACATATAATTGGGCAAGTTCTTCGGCGGTGAGGCTAGTCGTTGTGGGGATAAAGAGAGCCATCTTGGTGAGTCGGTCTACTATCACAAGGATGGTGTTGTAGCCATGAGATGGTGGAAGTTGTTCAATGAGGTCCATCGATACAGATGACCATGGGTACGGGGGAATGGGTAGAGACTTGAGTTCGCTGTAGGGCTGATGACGTCTTGTCTTAGTTCGGCAACAAAGGTCGCAAGAATCAATATAGTGATTGACGAAGCCTTTCAGGCCTGGCCACCAGTAATGGCGTCGGACGAGTTGGATAGTCTTGCGTCGTCCGGGATGCCCACTGATGAGTGCATCATGGCATTCTTTCGTGACGAGGGTGCGTAACTCATTTGTGGCTGGGACATAGAATGATTCGCCATATCTGAGGAGTCCTTCGTCGTCTCGAGTATATGGGTGAGCTTCGGAGGGATGATTGGCTTTGTCCAAGAATGGTTTTGCTGACTCATCGGCTTCTAGACCGGTTTTCAACAATGACTTGATGGGCGAAGATATTTCCAACCGATCGAGTCCGGTTGTGGCCGCACCCAAGTACTGTCCAGGGCGAAGGAGAGTCTGGAAATTCTGAGGGTTGGCAGTGGTGGTAAGGCTAGAGCCTTTCTCGAGTGGATGATAATCGTGTCTTCGGGTGAGTGCGTCAGGCTTAGTGCCTTGTACGCCTGGTCGGTAGATGATACTGAAATCAAAATCTGCTAGGAATTCAGACCATCGCGCCTGTCGTCGATTGAGTTGCTTGGTAGTCATAAAGTACTCCAGGCTTCTGTGGTCGGTGTAGACACGAATGGTTTCTCTGGCACCTTCAAAGTAATGTCGCCATTCTTTGAATGCTGAAACAATCGCTAACATTTCTTTGTCGTGAATGGGGTAGTTTAACTCGGCAGGCAACATTTTGTGAGAGAAGAAAGCAACTGGTTCGAGTTTCTTGTCGATTTCATGTGATAAAATACCTGCGATGGCATAATCGGAGGCGTCGGTTTCAAGGATGAGTTGTTTGGTCGGGTCATAGTGACGTAGGAGATCAACAGAGGTGAAGCTCTTTTTGAGTGCTTCGAAAGATGTTTGTTGAGGTTCTTCCCATACAAAGGGTAAGTCTTTCTTGGTCAGGTCGATAAGGGGTTTGGCGATGCTGGAGTAGTTCTTGATGAACCTTCGGTAGAAGTTACAGAACCCAAGGAAGGATTGGGTATCACGGAGATTGCGGGGTATCGGCCATTCCGTGATAGACTTTACTTTCTTGGTGTCCATCGATAGACCTTGATCGCTGACAACGAAACCTAGGAACTCTACTGAGGTTTGGTGGAACTCGCACTTTGAAGCTTTGGCATATAAATGGGTTTGGCGGAGGCGATCTAGGACTTGTATGACGTGTGACTGGTGAGTCCTCAAGTCTGGGCTGTAGATGAGGATGTCGTCTAGGTAGATAATAACGAATATGTCTAGCATATCGCGGAAGTTGTGGTTCATGAGGTGTTGGAACGATGCAGGGGCATTGGTGAGGCCAAACGGCATTACCAAATATTCGAAATGCCCGTAGCGAGTACGGAAAGCTGTTTTCCATTCTTCGCCTGCCTTAATGCGAAGTAAATTATAGGCTCCTCGTAGGTCAATCTTAGTGAAGACTTTGGCTGATTTGAGTCGATCTAGGAGCTCGGCAATCAATGGTAGAGGATAGCGATTCTTGATGGTAATCTTGTTGATTCCCCGGTAATCGACACACATCCTAAGCGATCCGTCTTTCTTTTTAACAAAGAGTATGGGCGCTCCGGCTGGTGATTCGGACGGTCGGATAAAACCTTTTTTAAGATTCTCATCAAGGTATTCGCGAAGAGCTTCGAGTTCTTTTTCGGAGAGATTGTATATGGGACCGAAAGGTGGGTTCTGTCCTTTTTCGAGAGGGATATGATGGTCAAAAGACCTATGTTCAGGGAGTGTATCGGCACTTTTCTTGTCGAATACGTCTAAGTATTGATGATATTCTTTAGGTACTATTTCGGCATCGGTTTTTTCTTTTGGAGATTTGCCGTCAGTGATGGCCATGGCTAATTTTGTTGTCTGTGATACAGGTGGGTGTATGGAAAGTGTTTCCCAGCTGATGGACGGATTGTGTTCTTGTAACCAGGTGATACCTAAAACAATAGGGTAGGAGCCGATGTCGGTTACGAGGAGTCGAAGTAAGGTGTGTCCGAATGGTTTCTGGAAATTAATCATGATGTTGACTTCTTCTTCAATCATAGTTCGCTGACCGGCAGCGTTAAACAGGTATAAAGGGATTGCCTCTTCTATTTTTGTTGTTTTGAAGGCAAAGGTTTGGACGAATCTTCTGTCGATGAAGTTGGTGGAGGCACCGGAATCGATTAAAGCTGGATAAACATTGTTGTGAACGAAAAAATCGATTGTGAGTTGGTTTTTGTTGTTTCTATTATTATATTCGAGAGTTTGGAACTTTTCGCAGGAGTCTGTGTTGGCCGGTTTGGTAGTACGCTCTTGTTCCCGGCTACCTTCTTCGACATTGGCAGACAAGAGCATATCTAGTTTTTTGGAGGGAGAGTAGTGTTGGATTGCTGTGAAGGGACCACTGGGCACTTGGCAACTTGGTGGTTCTTGTCGGCACAATAGAGGCAGAGGTTATGATCCTTGCGCCTCTGATATTCTTCTGGAGTCAGACGTCCGCGTCTGGTTATCCTAGCTGAACTTGGGACAAATGCAGCCCTTAGGTTGACCGCCGGCGTCACCTCTTTATTGAAGGTGGTGTTGGTAGTGGTAGACCTTATTGGCGTGCTATTCGCCGCAGAGAAACGTCTGAAGTTGTTGGGATGGTTGTTATTGTAAGAGGTGCGGGTGTACTCGCTTCGGGTGGCATTGAAAGGCGCCTTTGGTTGTTGGTCTCGTTTTGCTAATACTCGTTCATATCGACGGCTGTCGATACGGATTGCCATGTCTTGGAGGTTCTTGAATGACTTGGCTTTGGGTAGTCTGGCGAGTTCGTCCTTGATGTCATCCTTCAAGCCCTTGTAGAAGCAAGCCTTCTTTGCTTCGTCGTTCCACTGAACCAAGGTGGCATACCGCATAAAAGTTGCGAGGTATGAGGATACAGAACCTTGCTGACGAACAATGTTTAGTTGTCGTTCCGCAGTCTGTTCCTCGTCTGGATCCCCAAAATTCTTTCTTAACTCGGCACAAAATTTCTTGAAGTCCAGCATAAACTTGGGCTGGGGATCGATGGTTACAAAGGGTTGGAACCATAAGAATGGGGTGTCTCTGAGGAACGACCCGGCGTATAGGACTTTGGAGGTCTCGGTAGGAAAGCGAGAGGGTTGAAGGGTAATCACCATCGTTACTTGAGTGATAAAGGTTGAGAGCTTGGCATACTGCCCATGGTAGTACTCGGGTTGGGATATCTTTGGCTCTTGAGTTCGACTGGAGGGTACTGAGGTGCGTTGTCGGCTGTATTCCCTTTTGACTTCTGGGTATGATGTCTGTGCTGACAGGTTGCGGCTTGATCTAGGTTCTTCGTCTTCTTCATCCAATCCTTGTTCGTTCTGGCCCTCATTATCTTCATTATTATCTAACATCTGTCGTTCAACTTTGCTCTCTTCCAACTTATGCATCAACTCTTCTTTTTGTTGCTCAAGTCTCGCAATATGATTACGCATCACCTCAAGTTGAGTTTGGGTATTGCTTGATGTATTGTCGGCAGTAGATGGGTCGGATTGAGGGTTGGTGTTGAATGAACCCATGGGATTGTTGTTGTCATCATCAAGGGTATGCTCTACTTCCTTGCCTTTATCAATCTTCTCCACAGCTCGACCACTACGAGTGGAAGGACCTGACATGATATAGGATGTGATATATCGAGTTGTATGAGGTTATAG
>NC_026753.1:764736-820132 GCF_000149245.1 Cryptococcus neoformans H99 | reverse complement strand
ACTCGTTCATATCGACGGCTGTCGATACGGATTGCCATGTCTTGGAGGTTCTTGAATGACTTGGCTTTGGGTAGTCTGGCGAGTTCGTCCTTGATGTCATCCTTCAAGCCCTTGTAGAAGCAAGCCTTCTTTGCTTCGTCGTTCCACTGAACCAAGGTGGCATACCGCATAAAAGTTGCGAGGTATGAGGATACAGAACCTTGCTGACGAACAATGTTTAGTTGTCGTTCCGCAGTCTGTTCCTCGTCTGGATCCCCAAAATTCTTTCTTAACTCGGCACAAAATTTCTTGAAGTCCAGCATAAACTTGGGCTGGGGATCGATGGTTACAAAGGGTTGGAACCATAAGAATGGGGTGTCTCTGAGGAACGACCCGGCGTATAGGACTTTGGAGGTCTCGGTAGGAAAGCGAGAGGGTTGAAGGGTAATCACCATCGTTACTTGAGTGATAAAGGTTGAGAGCTTGGCATACTGCCCATGGTAGTACTCGGGTTGGGATATCTTTGGCTCTTGAGTTCGACTGGAGGGTACTGAGGTGCGTTGTCGGCTGTATTCCCTTTTGACTTCTGGGTATGATGTCTGTGCTGACAGGTTGCGGCTTGATCTAGGTTCTTCGTCTTCTTCATCCAATCCTTGTTCGTTCTGGCCCTCATTATCTTCATTATTATCTAACATCTGTCGTTCAACTTTGCTCTCTTCCAACTTATGCATCAACTCTTCTTTTTGTTGCTCAAGTCTCGCAATATGATTACGCATCACCTCAAGTTGAGTTTGGGTATTGCTTGATGTATTGTCGGCAGTAGATGGGTCGGATTGAGGGTTGGTGTTGAATGAACCCATGGGATTGTTGTTGTCATCATCAAGGGTATGTTCTACTTCCTTGCCTTTATCAATCTTCTCCACAGCTCGACCACTACGAGTGGAAGGACCTGACATGATATAGGATGTGATATATCGAGTTGTATGAGGTTATAGGTGTCGAGGCTATCGAAGGTGGGGTACTTGAAATATATACCAACCAACCACAAGTGTGGAAGATCAATATTTACTGTTACGACTCGTCCCCAACAAGGTCCGGCCTTGGAGACGAGATAGAAAGCCGTAGTTTAACTAAGCAATGAGATATATGTATGATATACCTCTTGACACTTGTCTGTTGGCGTATGGTATAGGACAGAGGTATATTCGCTTGGGAAGATCAGGCAAGCTTATATACTAGTGGAGTAAGTTTATGTCGAAGGTGGTGCAAGGTAAGACGAGAGCGAGCACTGGGAGCTCGAGGACCTTTCGCAAAGTAACTTATGAAATATTGATCTTCGAGGGGAAGAAGATCAAGATCGAGGACAGAGCTCCCCTTTATATACTTCTACAGAAATCTATTTATATCCCTTGAGGCCCAGCTGGAGGTCCAGCTGGAGGCCCAGTTCTTATCTCGGAGGTCCAGCTGGAGGTTCAGTTGGAGGTCCAGCTGGAGGTTCAGCTGGAGGTCCAGTTCTTTTCTCGGAGGTCCAGCTGGACCTTCTTATCTGCAACAATCTTGCTTTCCTTCATTACGTAACTCTCTCCTATGATCTCTTATTTCTTCTACTTCGTGCAGGCTCGTGACACTTAGTCCTTTTGTTCCTGTTCCTTTCTCTACCCTTTTTCACCACAAACCTCTGGGGTTTATCGGAGTTTGGCATGACTGGTTTTGGAGAGCAAAGGCAAAGTATAAGAAAGAGGTATCACACAATGGTTCTCCTTTATCTCTTCACCATTGTTGTGTTCTACCTCTTCTTCTCTTTCGACTTCTTGTCTTAAGTGTTCTTTGCCTTCTCTCTGTAAGCAGTGCTCTCCATCAGTCAGTTTCATGCCATCCAAACTGACCCTGATTAGTCCGCATCAGTCTACACTTCACTCTCCTTCTACTTAGTTGCTGATAGGACATAATCAGTGTATGCATATTGGGATCTTGTTTGCTTCTTGTCCAGCCTGAAGTCCACATCCTAAAGCCTCACCAGTCCGAACCAGTCCCACACCTCGCTCCCTCCAGTCACTCAGTGAAGGCCTTATTCATCCGGACCTTACAATGTGTAAGTCATAGTCAGCAAGGACAAGGAGCCAACGCTTTTGATGCTCAGAAAGGTTGGGTTGCTGGAAAAACCATTTGAGCGTGGCATGGTCTGTCATGACATGTACCAGAAGGCCAAGAAGAAGTGGGCGCCATTCCTTGAAGGTGTGGATGATAGCGCATGAAAGGCTCCATGCATCGAAGGATTTAATCGTTATGTAAGGCCAGAGTCAGAGGCCGCGTTTCAGAGGTTTTCCCATGTGGCTGGATATTCGGGTCATAACCAGTTCTTGTTTGTCGTGTTTCGGAATCAAATCCTTCATATCCGATTGCCTTCCGCCTTTTCACAAGTTCATCTCAACTGGCCGAGTATAGTCTATAGTTCTCTATCCTTATAGTTTCCTCATTTCTTATTATTTTTATTTCTCTTACGTTTTCCCAAGCACCGTCCCAGACACCCGAGGTATAAAGCCGTAGATCTACAATGACTCTTCCTTCTTCCCCATCCTCATGGAAGAGTCCCTTCTATACAGTCCTCAGTTGTCTGGTGGGTGTCTTGTTTTCTCCCTTGTTTCTATAGTAGACCATTTACTGACTGGGCAGGAATAGTGCGTAGAACGATTGTTAACTCCTGCCCAGGTATGTTGCCCCATCCTCATGGAAGAGTCCCTTCTATACAGTCCTCGGTTGTCTGTGCGTAGAACGATTGTTAACTCCTGCCCAGATTTTGCCGTACATGCACACCCGTAGACCGTTTGCCGTTCTCTCTTGCCACACACACTGAACTTCAATGCCGACTCAACCCAGAAGCATATTCAGCCGTAGTGAACAAACCTTCTCAAGGTCTGTTACACTTTTTTTCAAACGACTCTTCCTGGCATGGAATCCGAGCTATCCGACTTCATCGTCAAATTAAACACCAGTGAAAGCCATACTAGAATTCGACAAGGAACTCCCATGACCTCTCAGGGAGAAGAGAATATTGCGGCAGAGCTTGCAAGAGCTCTTCGAGAGAACGAAGCATTGAAAGCAGAGGTGATTAGGAAGGACAAGTGGACAGAAGATCTAATTTGACAACTGGAGATTTTGGGGGGGAACTCAGAGGAAGAGAAGGCAAAAGCTAAACTTTCAAGATCCATGGGAAAAGGTACGGAAGCTAATCTCGAAGCTGACATCACCTTGGCGAGTAGTGAAGTCCCATCCCACTACGGAGCCCTCCCAACCTACAAACTCAACCTCCCCACCCTCCCGCCCACAAAAGATCCCCTAGTCATCCAAAACCATCTCGACAAGCTGGCTATCCAATTCAAGGGCCTTGCCAATGGTCGTAAGTATGACCCGGTCCTACTAGAAAGGCACAAAATCTATCTGGCAGCCCAAACTCTTTCCGCTCCAGAGCACATTGCATATGCCAAAACTGCGGAAAATCAACTTACCTTCCAGGAATGGGCAGCTGGTTTCAAAGAAGCAGTCCTCCCCTATGGTTGGATTACAACAGCCGAGCGAAACATGGCCGCTCTCGCTCCGCTTGCCCAAGACCTCGCCACCATACCCCGCTTTGTTGACAAAGTCCGCAGCTATATCGCCCTTTTGGAGGATGTCGACTCAGCCTTGCCTGATGCCTTCGTTGCTGCCTTCATACAGCAGAATATGCACCCCACTGTTCGTGCCGACATGGAGAGAGATCACACTGAAAAAGAGCTATGATCGATGGGCACCAATACCCTTCTCAATAAGTTGTTGCGACATACTGAATGGGTGGAATGGCAACTTACTGCTTTCTCTGGCATTCTTCCCAACCGCTCTAACCCAACACATCCTGCCGTCGCAGCCATCACTGACACCCCGTCTTCCACAGTCGATTTCGCCAAGTGGTACGACCCCGCTACCCATCTCCCGAAAGGTCTCCTAGGTCACCAAGTCCACCAACATCTCACAGAAAAAGGGAGATGCTGGCTTTGCAGAAAGTCAGGGCACAAGTCCCCAGAGTGTCCGAAGTGAAACGACCCGGCCGCCATCAATACCGTCAAAACCTACGAAGGAGATCAGCAAACCCATGAGACGGAGGAAGCAGCAGGACTTGCTGAAGTGTTGGCCCTCAACATCACTGAGTCAGTCCCTCCCCTTTTCATCAAATGTCGGTTCCATGTTGATGGTCCTTACTTCCGTGCTCTCTTCAACACCAGTGCATCCATCTCTCTCATAGATCCCTCTCTAGTTAACATGAATCAGTTGCAGGTGATGACTGCTCCGAGGTCGCAACGAGTGGCATTAGCAGGGGGTATTGCGGGGCCGAGGCTTTGTCAGATGGTTGAAGAAGATATATGGATAGGTGATGCTAAATACAAGTGTGCCGCCTTCGTTATGCCATTGGGTACACAATATCAAGCGATCCTCGGCTTAAATTTCATTCTTACCCATGGTTTCCTGACAGGCGCAACAATTCTCAAACAAGTTATGCCTCACACTACTCACCCATTCATGGTATCCTCCTTGGCAACCGACCCGCACCGAGAAGAGCTGTGTAAAACACTCCTGAATAAATTCAGTGCAATCTTTCCTGAAGATATTGGAGACATCGAATACTATGTACTATTTTAACTACATAGCTTTAAAGAACAATTACTTTATATATTCAGTCATCATGACACACTTTATTACATCTCCACTAGAACAATTCGAAGTGGTACCTTTCCTTAGTGTTTCAGCACCTATTATTGGTATAAATACTAATCTAGACTTAGCTGCAAATTGTCTTAATCTAGGGGTTGAGTTATATGATTAAGAGTTTCTTGCAATTCACCCTTTTTTTCAATTTGAGTCACCTCAAAAAGCAACTTTATATCCTTTATGTTCTGGCAGATTAATATTCTTAAACCGCTTTACGTTTCGTATATTGTTAATCCAATTGTCATATTGTACCTTCTTGTAACCTACAATTGGATGTAGCCATAGCGAATTACCCACCTATTTGCAACTCGGATTCCAAAGTCCGACACCACATAAACCTCACACCTGGAGCTGTCCCATTCCGTTCAGCCGGTTATCGCTCTCCGCATATGTGGCGCTGTCAACTAGCTGAAGAAATCCAAAAACACCAGGCAGCGGGTCGATTGCATCCCTCAAGTTCGCTGTGGGCAGCTCCGGCATTCTTGATAAAAAAGGAAAATGGGAAATTCCATTTCATTTGTGACTATCGCGGGCTAAATAAGGTGACCCAAAAGGATGCCATGCCGGTTCCGAATGTTGATGATATCCTCCACTGAGCGGTGCGTGGTAGTATATTTGCCAAGATTGACCTATCCGATGCCTTTTTCCAAACCCTTATGCACGAACCGGACATCGAGAAGACCGCTATTACCACTGAATTCGGTCTGTTTGAGTGGGTTGTGATGCTGCAAGGCACCTGTAACTCGCCAGCCACTAAGCAACGTCGCCTAAATGAAGCCCTGCATGGTCTGATTGGGGAGATCTGTGAGGTGTATGTTGACGATATTATTGTGTGGGCAAAGGATGTGGATGAATTAAACAGCTGTCTAGAAGCAGTATTGGGACGATTACAGAATGCCGGGTTAGTCTGTTCACCGACTAAATCCGAGTTCTTCTGCGACAAAGTCAAATTCCTCAGTCATGTGATTTCCGCCAACTGCATCTGTCCCGATCCAGTCAAAGTCCGCACCATATGACAATGGCCCCAGCCACAGTCCCCTCGTGAGCTCCGATCCTTCTTGGGGCTATTACAGTACCTTCGAAAATTCATTCCTGCTATCGCTCAGCATATGCGCCCCCTCACAGCTCTTCTCCCCCCTAGTGTAGCCGCCGAGAAAGCATGGATTGCTCGTCAGCGTGTTTTGTCACAAGGGCAACATCCTAAGGCCGTGCTTCCGTGGGTCTGGAAATGGATGACAGAGGCTTCTGCAGCCTTCCAAATACTCAAGCAGAAGGTTGCGGCCATTAGTGGACTTCGACCCCTGGATTATGCAGCCACACTCTCTGGGAAAGCTCCAATTTATCTCTTTACAGATGCAAGCAAGTATGGTACCGGCACTTGGCTAGGGCAAGGACTGAATCCAGAAGATGCATATCCAGTGGCATATGATTCTCAGGGGTTATCCCAAGCCGAACAGAACTACCCTACTCATGAAAAGGAATTGCTCGCAGTCGTCTGCGCCCTAAAACTCTGGCGACCCCTACTCCTGGATATTCCCGTTCATATCCAAACTGACCACTTCACACTAAAATGGTTCCTACAGCAGCACGACCTTTCTGAATGACAAAAACGCTGGCTAGGGATTCTCTCTCATTTCGACCTGCGCATCGACCATATTGCTGGAGTAAACAATTTCATAGCTGATGCCCTATCCAGACTTGGCGGTGCAGATCTGGAGGATGACGGGATAGAGGTGCCAGAAGTTAGTGCGGCAGTTCTCGGATTGCTTGGACAGGATGTTGGGTTGTTGAAGCGAGTGGCACAAGGATACAACACAGATGATGTGATGAGTCATTGGCTGAAGGAAGATGATCTAGTCCTGGGCATTCAGAAGGAGGAACTTACGGTGGGAAATCAGGTGGAAACCATATTGCGTTGGGAAGGTCGACTATGTGTACTGAATACAACCGGCCTGCGTGAAGCATTCATTTGCCAATGCCATGATCCAGTGGGACATTTCGGAGTGGAGAAAACGTTAGAGATGACTAGGCGTAGCTACTTCTGGCCTGGGATGAAGGATGACGTTAGTGAATTTGTCAAATCTTGTCCAACATGCCAAATTTCCAAAACTCTTACAGTCAAGCCAGCAGGTCGCCTTCACTCCCTCCCAGTACCCCAAGCAAAATTCCTTGACATTGGCATTGATTTCATCGGTCCCCTACCAGTCTCGCGTGGCTATGATCAGCTTATTGTTATCACAGATTGGCTCACTGGTTATGTCGTCCTTATCCCCACCAGCACGACAATGAACTCCACTGAACTAGCCTGCCTTCTTTATGATCACTGGCTCTCAAAATTCGGGTGCCCCAGGTCAATTGTCTCAGACCGAGGCAGCGTCTTCCAATCGACACTTTGGAAGCATCTCACACGTCACATAGGAGCCAAATCCCAATTATCCACTGCGTATCACCCTCAAACAGATGGAATTTCTGAACGTTCTAATAAGTCGATCATTGAATCCCTTCGTACCATCACAGACATCTGCAGCCGCATGTGGGCTGACAACATCCAGCGCGTCGCCTTTGCTCTCAACAATCATGTTCGAGCCTCCACAAACTGCACACCCGCCGAACTTGTGTTTGGGTGTCGACTTACCCATGTGCCTCCCCTTGTGGCTGAAACCCCCAAGAAAATCACTGAAGCTTTGAAGTTCCTGGTCCCAACAGAAGAAGAATGGCAAACAGCTGCCCGGCGGATGGAGTTGGAAGAAGGCAAAGCTAGAGATAATTTGTTAATGGCAAAACATCGGCAAGCAGTACAAGCAAACCGACACTGTCGGGCAGATCCTCAATTCAAAGTGGGCGATAAGGTCCTCCTCGACATGCGACACATCTGACAAGAATATAAAACCATTCACCCTCGTGGGAATTCAACCAAATTCATCCCCCGATATGATGGCCCATACACCATTGTCAAAGCTTGGCCAGAGCAATCTCTCTATGAACTTGACTTACCTTCCTGACCCAACAATACTGCCCACCGTCATGTCTCCTTACTCAAGCCATATGTCACCTCTGACCGATTTCATTCTGACATCCCTTCCATCACCCCTCAGGTCCCCTCATCACCCCATCCGAAAGTTCTGCAGGTGCTTGATGTGCAGAAAAGAGGCAAACCGGATGAGGATGTTAAGCTGGTGATAGCGGGAAAACCAAGTACTGGGCAGTGGGTGAAAAGAAGTCACGCTCGCGATTGGGACAGATTTGCAGAAGCGTGGGAAACGTTTGATGGACCAGACGAATTGTTATTGGATGCGGTGGAAGTGACGGAGTTACCCCCACAGCCTTCTTCAAGGGGGGGAAGGTGAAAGGCTCCATGCATCGAAGGATTTAATCGTTACGTAAGGCCAGAGTCGGAGGCCGCGTTTCAGAGGTTTTCCCATGTGGCCGGATATTCGGGTCATAACCAGTTCTTGTTTGTCGCATTTCAGAATCAAATCCTTCATATCCGATTGCCTTCCGCCTTTTCACAAGTTCATCTCAACTGGCCGAGTATAGTCTATAGTTCTCTATCCTTATAGTTTCCTCATTTCTTATTATTTTTATTTCTCTTACGTTTTCCCAAGCACCGTCCCAGACACCCGAGGTATAAAGCCGTAGATCTACAATGACTCTTCCTTCTTCCCCATCCTCATGGAAGAGTCCCTTCTATACAGTCCTCGGTTGTCTGTGCATAGAACGATTGTTAACTCCTGCCCAGATTTTGCCGTACATGCACACCTGTAGACCGTTTGCCGTTCTCTCTTGCTGCACACACTGAACTTCAATGCCGACTCAACCCAGAAGCATATTCAGCCGTAGTGAACAAACCTTCTCAAGGTCTGTTACAGTGCAGAGTTCTTTCTCATGGACTGGATAGTTTCGTTTGGCAGAGGTGAGAGAGCAGGAGTCATAGGCGATAGGCTGAGCTTGATCGGGGGATGGACCTGTACCTAACCATGCACCTATGCCAGTGTTACTTGCATCAGTGAAAAGGTAAAGGTTTATTTGGCCAGCAAGAACAGCATCATGTGAAAGAGGGGACAGACCTGTGATTTGCACCAACATGTCCTTCAGGTCCTCAAATGCTCATTGTGCTGACATCATCCAGTTCCAAATCCAACTTAGTGCTTCAAGTCTCTCCACAGGGCTTCCCTTCACAAGTTGATGCTTACACAATTCATACACTTTTTCTGCTGACTTATTGGGAGGAAGGAGTGCAGTAAGAATGGCTGTCTTGGTGGTGATTTGGGGAATGAACTTCCATAGATATTGCAGAAGTCCAAGGAATGAATGCAAATCTTTCACTGAACTGGGTGATGGCCACTCACACAATGCCTCTACTTTCTTGAGGTCTGGGCTAATGTGATTGGGGGAAATGATGTGGCCAAGAAATGTGACTGAGTCAATGAAAAACTGTGATTTGCTGGGGGAGCATACAAAACCACCCTTATGTAATGCTGTCAGAACCACGTGGATATTGGTGGCTAAGTCGGAGTCAGATTCACCCCAGATGATGATGTCATCGACATAGGTTTCACAGCAGACACTGATGAGATTTCGCAAGGCTTCGTTCAAATGGCGTTATTGTGTTGCAGGAGAATTACATGCACCTTGCAGCATTACAACCCATTCATACAAGCCCCATGGAGTGCAAATGGCAGTCTTTTTGATATCTGGCTCATGCATCAGGGTCTGGAAGAAAGCATCAGTGAGGTTGAGTTTGGCAAAGTTGGAGGATGTTGTTGATAATAGGAACTGGTGTGTGATCTTTGACTGTCATGCTGTTGAGGCCCTGGAAATTGCAGAGGAATCGAAATTTGCCATTATCTTTCTTGATGAGGAAAGCTGGGGCAGCCCAGGGGGAACGGGATGGGCAGAGGCAGCCAGCAGCATGGTGCTTTTCAATCTCTTGATGGAGGGTTTCATGCCAGGCTAACAGAATCCAAAAACTGGCCTTAGTGACTGGCACAGTGTTAGGGAGAGTGTTGATGTGGTGGTGGACTTGAGACATGGAGGAGCAGATTGGTGGATAGTGCGAGACATTGGAAATGTTGACAGGAAGATGCTCAATCGAAAGAGGGTGGCGAGGAGGAAGGACAAGGACAGAATAGCCGAGGCCTGAAAGGGAACAGGAGCCAGACTAATGGCTGACTGATGCGACTTTTGGACGTTGGAAGGTCTAGAAGGTGAAAAGAGGCAATGGGACTGGGACAAGGTAAGAGAAGACAACAGTATTGATTTTCTGGGGAAAACTATGGAAACTATAAACTATGGTTTATATACTTTTCATAGTTTTCCTTGCTTACTCATCTTTCTCATACTGCTGACTCATGTACTGGACAGGGCCCGAGGAGGTGGTGAGCATGCTGACCAGAGCATGTATGGATAGCTCGAGGGAGACAGAAAGGTAGTGAGATGACTGGAGAGAGACTGGAGGATGAGGAGAGGTGTTGATGAAACCAAAGAGAATTTAGATGATCAGCCGTGGTTGTCAGAGGTGGAGGTGCTTTGGTTCGGCGGCCAAGAGAGGTGGAGGTTTCAGGTGTCACTTCTGCATAGTGTCGTGACACATCCCCAACCAGGTCTGGCCTTGCACAGTGGACCTCCAGCTGGACCTCAAGGGATATAAATAGATTTCTGTAGAAGTATATAAAGGGGAGCTCTAAAGGGGAGCTCTGTCCTTGATCTTGATCTTCTTCCCCTTGAAGATCAATATTTCATAAGTTACTTTGCGAAAGGTCCTTGAGCTCCCAGTGTTCACTCTCGTCTTACCTTGCACCACCTTTGACATAAACTTACTCCACTAGTATATAAGCTTGCCTGATCTTCCCAAGCGAATATACCTCCGTCCTATGCCATATGCCAACAGACAAGTGTCAAGAGGTATATCATACATATATCTCATTGCTTAGTTAAACTACAGCTTTCTATCTCATCTCCAGCAGCTGGAGGTTCAGTTGGAGGTCCAGCTGGAGGTTCAGCTGCAGGTCCAGTTCTTTTCTTGGAGGTCCAGCTGGACCTTCTTATCTGAAACAATCTTGCTTTCCTTCATTACATAACTCTTTCCTATGATCTCTTATTTCTTCTACTTTGTGCAGGCTCATGACAGTTGCCCCCCCTTCTAAGACGGTCGCTCCATCATGCCATCTGTGGCTCGATCTGATGTGGGCTTGTAACTGAAATCTAACTGAAATCTTGGTGAATCTCTGAAACGAATGTCTATGAACTGGTCGTAAATATTTTTGCTATGCTATGATCTATCAAGAATGAAAAAAGAATTTGGTTGGGGAGTCAAAAATCTATCAGATAAAAATGGCTGTTACTATGAACTTGATTTCCTATAATCGGTGTGTTTGATTTGTACTGATCAACAATCTCTGAAGCATTTTCTAGAGCGGTTTCGGGTTCCCAACTGTTGTGTTCAGCACTGTAGCCGAGCCACTTGATAAGGAATTGGCAGCGTTTTTGGTAAAATTGATGATCAAGGATACACTCGACTTCGTATTCTAGGTCACCTTCGACTTCAATAGGTGATGGTGCAACTTGTGTTCATCCTGGTATCTCATTCTCAATATATTTCTCAAGCAGCTGGACGTGAAAGACGTCATGGATACGCATTGATTTCGGCAAATCAAGATGATATGCATGGGAAGAAATGCGCGTGATAATGGTGTAGGGACTGAGATAGCAGTGATCTAATTTCTTGGTGGATCTTTTTGTTTTGATATTACAGGCAGATAGCCAGACTTCGTCGCCAGTAGTATATTTGGGAAGTGGGGCACAGTGCTTATCAAACTGTAGTGCTGCACTCTCTTGTGCTTTGGACATTTCGATGTGGAGGTGTTCATGGAGCTTGCTCAAGTCAGTGATGGAGGCTCTGGCAGGTGGGCTGAAAATAGGGATGTTGTCATCAGGAGTGAACGATGCCCTGGGATGGTACCCTTTGTTGGCAAAGAAGGGGGACATGGTAGTGGACGAATGGGGCATATTGTTGTAAGTGAATTCTGCCACTGGGAGTAGCAGTGCCCATTCTTTTTGCTTATAATCAGTATACAAGCACAGATATTGTTCTAAGACCTGGTTTACTCGTTCGGTTTGTCCATCTGTTTCTGGATGAAAAGCTGTGCTGAGTTCAAGCTCAATGTGTAGGAGTTGCATGAATGCTCACCAAAAGTGGGATGTGAATTCTGATCCACAATCTGATACGATACTAGTCGGAATCCCATGCTTGGAGAAGACATGGGTGACATATAGTTGGGCAAGTTCTTCAGTGGTGAGGCTAGTCGTTGTGGGGATAAAGAGAGCCATCTTGGTGAGTCAGTCTACTATCACAAGGATGGTGTTGTAGCCATGAGATGGGGGAAGTCATTCAATGAGGTCCATGGATACAGATGACCATGGGTATGGGGGAATGTGTAGAGACTTGAGTTCGCCATAGGGCTGATGACGTCTTGTCTTAGTTCTGCAACAAAGATCGCAAGAATCAATGTAGTGATTGATGAAGCCTTTCAGGCCTGGCCACCAGTAATGGCGTCAGATGAGTTGGATAGTCTTGCGTCATCCGGGATTCCTGCTGGTGAGTGCATCATGGCATTCTTTCATGACAAAGGTGCATAGCTCATTTGTGGCTGGGACATAGAATGATTTGCCATATCTGAGGAGTCCTTTGTTGTCTCGAGTATATGGGTGAGCTTCAGAGGGATGATTGGCTTTGTCCAAGGATGGTTTTGCTGACTCGTCAGCTTCTAGACCAGTTTTCAACAATGACTTGATGGGTGAAGATATTTCCAACTGATCGAGTCCAGTTGTGGCAGCATCCAAGTACTGTCCAGGGTGAAGGAGAGTCTGGAAATTCTGAGGGTTGGCAGTGGTGGTAAGGCTAGAGCCTTTCTTGAGTGGATGATAATCATGTCTTCGGGTGAGTGCATCAGGCTTAGTGCCTTGTATGCCTGGTTGGTAGATGATACTGAAATCAAAATCTGCTAGGAATTCAGACCATCATGCCTGTTGTCAATTGAGTTGCTTGGTAGTCATAAAGTACTCCAGGCTTCTGTGGTCAGTGTAGACATGAATGGTTTCTCTGGCACCTTCAAAGTAATGTCGCCATTCTTTGAATGCTGAAACAATTGCTAACATTTCTTTGTTGTGAATGGGGTAGTTTAACTCGGCAGGCAACATTTTGTGAGAGAAGAAAGCAACTGGTTCGAGTTTCTTGTCGATTTCATGTGATAAAATACCTGCGATGGCATAATCAGGGGTGTCGGTTTCAAGGATGAGTTGTTTGGTCAGGTCATAGTGACGTAGGAGATCAATGGAGGTGAAGCTCTTTTTGAGTGCTTCGAAAGATGTTTGTTGAGGTTCTTCCCATACAAAGGGTAAGTCTTTCTTGGTCAGGTCAATAAGGGGTTTGGCGATGCTGGAGTAGTTCTTGATGAACCTTCGGTAGAAGTTACAGAACCCAAGGAAGGATTGGGTATCATGGAGATTGCAGGGTATCAGCCATTCCGTGATAGACTTTACTTTCTTGGTGTCCATTGATAGACCTTGATCACTGACAACGAAACCTAGGAACTCTACTGAGGTTTGGTGGAACTTGCACTTTGAAGCTTTGGCATATAATGGGTTTGGCAGAGGCGATCTAGGACTTGTATGACATGTGACTGGTGAGTCTTCAAGTCTGGGCTGTAGATGAGGATGTCGTCTAGGTAGATAATAATGAATATGTCTAGCATATCGCGGAAGTTGTGGTTCATGAGGTGTTGGAAGGATGCAGGGGCATTGGTGAGGCCAAACGGCATTACCAAATATTCGAAATGCCCATAGCGAGTACGGAAAGCTGTTTTCCATTCTTCACCTGCCTTAATGCGAAGTAAATTATAGGCTCCCCATAGGTCAATCTTAGTGAAGACTCTGGCTGATTTGAGTCGATCTAGGAGCTCGGCAATCACTGGTAGAGGATAGCAATTCTTGATGGTAATCTTGTTGATTCCCCGGTAATCGACACACATCCTAAGCAATCTGTCTTTCTTTTTAACAAAGAGTATGGGTGCCCCAGCTGGTGATTCGGATGATCAGATAAAACCTTTTTTTAAGATTCTCATCAAGGTATTCACCAAGAGCTTCGAGTTCTTTTTGGAGAGATTGTATATTGGACTGAAAGGTGGGTTCTGTCCATTTTCGAGAGGGATATGATGGTCAAAAGACCTATGTTCAGGGAGTGTATCAGTGCTTTTCTTGTCAAATACATCTAGGTATTGATGATACTCTTTAGGTACTATTTCAGTGTTGGCCTTTTCTTTTGGAGATTTGCCATCAGTGATGGCCATGGCCAAGTTGGCACTTGTTGTCTGTGATACTGGTGGGTGTATGGAAAGTGTTTCCCAGCTGATGGACGGATTGTGTTCTTGTAACCAGGTGATACCTAAAACAATAGGGTAGGAGCCGATGTCGGTTATGAGGAGTCGAAGTAAGGTGTGTCCAAATGGTTTCTGGAAATTGATCATGATGTTGACTTCTTCTTCAATCATAGTTCGCTGACCAGCAGCATTGAACAGGTATAGTGGGATTGCCTCTTCTATTTTGGTTGTTTTAAAGTTAAAGGTTTGGATGAATCTTCTGCTGACAAAGTTGGTGGAGGCACCGGAATCGATTAAAGCTGGATAAATATTGTTGTGAATGAAGAAATCGATTGTGAGTTGGTTTTTGTTGTTTCTAGTATTATATTCGAGAGTTTGGAAATTTTCACAGGAGTCTGTGTTGGTCAGTTTGGTAGTACACTCTTGTTCCCAGCTACCTTCTTTGACATTGGCAGACAAGAGCATATCTAGTTTTTTGGAGGGAGAGTGGTGTTGGATTGCTGTGAAGGGACCACTGGGCACTTGGCAACTAACTTGGTGGTTCTTGTCGGCACAATAGAGGCAGAGGTTATGATCCTTGCGCCTCTGATATTCTTCTGGAGTCAGACATCCATGTCTGGTTGTCCTAGCTGAATTTGGGACAAATGCAGCCCTTAGGTTGACCACCGGTGTCACCTCTTTATTGAAGGTGGTGTTCATAGTGGTAGACCTTATTGGCATGCTATTCGCCTCAGAGAAATGTCTGGAGTTGTTGGGATGGTTGTTATTGTAATAGGTGCAGGTGTAGTCACTTTGGGTGGCATTGAAAGGCGCCTTTGGCTGTTGGTCTCGCTTTGCTAATACCTGTTCATATCGATGGCTGTTGATATGGATTGCCATGTCTTGGAGGTTCTTGAATGACTTGGCTTTGGGTAGTCTGGCGAGTTCATCTTTGATGTCATCCTTCAAGCCCTTGTAAAAGCATGCCTTTTTTGCTTCGTTGTTCCACTGAACCAAGGTGGCATACCACATAAAAGTTGCGAGGTATGAAGATACAGAACCTTGCTGATGAACAATGTTTAGTTGTCATTCTGCAGTCTGTTCCTTGTCTGGATCCCCAAAATTCTTCCTTAACTTGGCACAAAATTTCTTGAAGTCCAGCATAAACTTGGGCTGGGGATCGATGGTTACAAAGGGTTGGAACCATAAGAATGGGGTGTCTCTGAGGAACGACCTGGCATATAGGACTTTGGAGGTCTCGGTAGGGAAGCGAGAGGGTTGAAGGGTAATCACCATCGTTACTTGAGTGATAAAGGTTGAGAGCTTGGCATACTGCCCATGGTAGTATTCGGGTTGGGATATCTTTGGCCCTTGAGCTCGATTGGGGGGTACTGAGGTGCGTTGTCAGCTGTATTCCCTTTTAACTTCTGGGTATGATGTCTGTGCTGACAGGTCGTGGCTTGATCTAGGTTCTTCGTCTTCTTCATCCAATCTTTGTTCATTCTGGCCCTCATTATCTTCACTATTATCTAACATCTGTCGTTCAGCTTTGCTCTCTTCCAACTTATGCATCAACTCTTCCTTCTGTTGCTTAAGTCTCGCAATATGATTGCGCATCACCTCGAGTTGAGTTTGGGTATTGCTTGATGTATTGTCGGCAGTAGATGGGTCGGATTGAGGATTGGTGTTGAATGAACCCATGGGATTGTTGTTGTCATCATCAAGGGTATGTTCTACTTCCTTGCCTTTATCAATATTCTCCACAGCTCGACCACTATGAGTGGAAGGACCTGACATGATATAGAATGTGATATATCGAGTTGTATGAGGTTATAGGTGTCGATGTTATCGAAGGTGGGGTACTTGAAATATATACCAACCAACCACAAGTGTGGAAGATCAATATTTACTGTTACGACTCGTCCCCAACAAGGTCTGGCCTTGGAGACGAGATAGAAAGCCGTAGTTTAACTAAGCAATGAGATATATGTATGATATACCTCTTGACACTTGTCTGTTGGCGTATGGTATAGGACGGAGGTATATTCGCTTGGGAAGATCAGGCAAGCTTATATACTAGTGGAGTAAGTTTATGTCGAAGGTGGTGCAAGGTAAGACGAGAGCGAACACTGGGAGCTCAAGGACCTTTCGCAAAGTAACTTATGAAATATTGATCTTCAAGGGGAAGAAGATCAAGATCGAGTACAAAGCTCCCCTTTATATACTTCTACAGAAATCTATTTATATCCCTTGAGGTCCAGCTGGAGGTCCAGTTCTCATCTCGGAGGTCCAGCTGGAGGTTCAGCTGGAGGTCCAGTTCTTTTCTCGGAGGTCCAACTGGACCTCCTTATCTGAAACAATCTTGCTTTCCTTCATTACGTAACTCTTTCCTATGATCTCTTATTTCTTCTACTTCATGCAGGCTCATGACACCATCTCATCTATCAGATCCTGGATTTGCTCCAGGCCTATCTCATCCCACGCTTTGTGTATTTGCTCCCAGAGCTCATCAAGCGACGTAGCGACTCTGGGGAAAGCCACGACCCCGTCTTTAAGAGATACCATATATCCTCTATGACATTTAGGTCGGGAGAAGAGGGGGGATGGTTGAGGGTGTCAATCCCCATTTCTGCTCTGGCTGCTTTCGCAACGGCAGCGCGATGTGAGGGAGCTCCATCCTCCAACACAAAGCTGTTTTCGAAACCGGAGGACCTCAGCGACCTAAGGATACCACCCTCGCCCCCCAAGACGCCTTTGATCACCATCTTGGTGTACCTAAGCCCATTGAGGGACTCGGCCTTAGACCTGACGCCATTTTTGACCGTCGATGGAGCTAGAGGAAGGCGTAAAAGAGGGAATTTTTGGTAGTAGCTAATCGCTCCCCAAACCATCAGGCTCTGTCGACCAGAATGGAAGGTTGGTAGGATGTGTTGTGGAGCGTACACTTCGCCTGCACGCCGGGTAGCCCTTGGCCGCCTCGTACTTGTCCCCCCAGCTCCAGTGCACATTCATCAGTGAAAACACTGTCCTGTCAGTCCCTCTTCATGTTGTTTCTGGCCCACTCTTTCCTTTTAGCCACAGTCTTGGGCGAAAGATAAGGCTTACGCCTCATAATTCTGCGGTAAAACCCATGCTCATGAGCGATCTTGACAATAGTTGTCGTGCTGACACTGTATCTCTTCGCATGAACGCTCCAGGGTTCACACGGACTGCGAACAAAGTGCCTCAGAAGATTCCTTACTTGCCCCTGATCCAACACCTTTGGCCTTCCAGGGGTTGGGAATGGATAAGTGTGTCCATGGTGCGCATACCTTTGACACCAGCGCTTATTGTACACTTGGGACGCTTATATTGTTTTGCAAGATTGCTGAATGATTTCCCACTTTTGCGGACTTCCACAGCAGTTCGTTTGGTAGTGGGGGTGGCCTGGGGTTCCATTATGGAAAATAATCAGATAGTTATAAGTACATGCATGAACAATTCAAGATCATAGTTATGGGGTATAGTCAAAAAAGCGTCGCAGGATCAAAAGAGGGGGTACATTCTTTTCCGTAGGTACCGGTACCTAGATATCGTTTAGCTTGTAGTGGCGAGTGTAGAAACGTATATAGGTCCATAGTAGCTTGGTATTAACTGCTTTCCTCTATCTGACTCTGGTTAGAGAGAGCTAAGCGTTGGTACCAGTTCTTAAAACCTATCATTCAACAAAGAGGCAAGCCGAAGAGGTTTTGTTGATTTGGCAAGTGTCAGGCGGTAAATTGCAGTCGTCTGAGGTGGAGGATGTTTGGTTACGCAGGGGACAAGGTAGAATGACAGCCTGTTGCCTGGTTGTAGGCGCTGGAGAGTGCGACTTTTGCATAATATCGTGACATACAGTACTACCAACGTACAGGCTCGCACGACACATTAAGTAACTATGACCACCTACGCTTTAGAGAGGTGCGCATCCGCAGGGTGTCATCCTTATGTAGCCTAACCCAGTTATCTGCTAGGGTGATAATAGCGGATGGTATACACTGGGATTTTGTACTACAGCGCATACCCCCCTCCACATATTGCTTGATTGCAGCCCTGGATTTGATGTAGCCGACAGATGCTGCCACTGTTGTTAACAACGGGATCCCGATCCTTCCTGAATCTCAAGTCATAAATCGGTGATATCAAGCCAGATGATATTTGGTGTGAGGACTTATTTAATCGCCTTAGTAGAAATCATTGAGGAATATATATACAATCATGAGCTGAGGTTTCATGCATCTATCACATTTTCAATTTAATCGCCTTAGTAGAAATCATTGAGGAATATATATACAATCATGAGCTGAGGTTTCATGCATCTATCACATTTTCAATGTTTCAAGGTAATCCAGAACGCCAAGTATCTCCAACTGTATTCAAACCCCAAGCATAGCTGCTTGAGTCGTGTACCGTTGTCCTTCTCATGTCTCTCTTGTACTTACCCTCGAAGGCGCCTGGGACTGCTCGATGCCTGCGGACGTTTCAGTCTTACCCTTCAAACTGATCGCACTCACATAACGCAGGTGTTGTCCCAGATTACAAGATCTCCGTCATTCTTCCACTCTACAGAGCAGACATATCTTGGTGAACTGCAGTGATCAAGTAAGGTCTTAATCTCTGCTTGACCCTGCTCAAGCGGGAGCGACTCGACTTTATACGCATGATTGGCAATATACAAATTCTGAGACTTGTTAGTTGAAACTTGCTTTAATAGTGGAGTGATTCACTGTGCGTCCTGAGGGCTCGTGAACCTGGACCAGTTTATGTTTCCCGAAAGGATGGCTGGTAGGAAGAAACTGTACAATTGTCAGATTTCCCATGCTTCCGGATATCAAGGACAAAATTATTCCATTACCTTCTCTTGTTCCAGGAGAGGTTCACCAGGATTCGCGACACGTCTGGAATGATGCTGTGAGTGCCATAGCGCCCAGTTCTTGATGGCCTCTCTGCGTTCTTCTGGAAGGTCATCATAGGCGGTGCGAGTATCTGCAAACTGCATTGATCATACCTAATCAGGAATGGAAACAATATCGTATTAATTAGGCATGACGGCGCACCTCAGTGTTTCCTCCTGTCCCTGCAGGGGGCAGTTCATGAGCTAGCAGTAACGACTGGAAAGATGAGTCATCGAAACAGTTACCCAACGATTCTCCACTCACATAACCTGCTCGACGGGGATTGAACGACGAGTCACAATGAAAGACTGTATTGCCCTTCACAATTTAATAAGTTTCAACGCTCCCAGTGGCATCGAAAGCCTACAACAAACCCTGGACTTACCCGATTGATTATAGCTCTTTGTCCTGTCGGTTGAAAGATATTGCCTTCTGGATCGACGTTACTAACGTCAAATAGCCTGTGATGTTCCAGTCAGTCAAGCTTTGGAAAGACGGCACTGTCCACGGCAGATGTAGACAGGATAAGAGGACATCTCACTCGTCATATGCAAGCCGATTGATACGACCCAACTTGTTGTAAGGTTTCACATCATCTAGCTCCCCAAAAATCCTAGACATTTCAACATGTTTCTTATCGTTCAATCCTGTTTTTCGGAAAATCAAGACCCCATACTGCTCCGTTAAAGGTATTAATTTGGATCACTTTGTCAGTGGTTTTGGTAAATGGCTGAGGATCTGTCACATACCTTTGCCAGGCCTTCTTTGATCTCCTCGACAATTTCGGGGGTGATGTTGTCAAAGTCGACTCCCGATGCCTCGGCCACGAAAGTCGGATGAAGGGGTGTATAGCTTATGGTCATTTTATAGGTTAATTCTACTTCTGGAGGTCGGTCAAGAAATGCACTTGAATGAAAGTACAGCCTGAAGAAGGGAACACCAGCCTGCACGCATCTTACTTTATATGATACAGGTGAATATGATGCGCAATGTCATGTGCAAAAATATTGCTTTTTATGTTGGTAAATTATCGAGATACGTTTCTTCTGAATATGTATTTATAAGGAAAAATACGAGATATATAAGGAAAAATACGAGATTTTTCAATTGCGAAATGCGATATACAGGATGATTCATCAGACATCCGAGATGCGCGATTAGAAATACGAGATGTATGATCACAAATACGTGATCCCATGCCTCGAAATGCGAGATACAACTGAATGAATATGTCTTTTTCACATAAAGAATAAACACATGATCATCGTTATTGCATACACCATTGGGCATCGTACGGTTAATATCGGCAAGCCCCCGACCGGAACCCAAACCTTCTATTTTATCTCATCAACGACTCAGCCTCCTCCGGCCCAAAGGGACCGGTCCGGTAACTTGAATGCAGTTACGTGATTCTCGGACGCACCAACCATCTCAGACGGACCTATCACATTATTAGTACGTATTTCACCATGAATTATCGTACTTTAGATAAATCTCAACCAATACATGTACAGCTACATAGATCTAGGAGACACCCTCTCCATGGGCCCGGCATGCATGCACGAGCGGCATTTGGCCCTGTTCGTTGCGTCTGACTCGAGCAGTACGCTTATGGACCCAAGCCTCCTCTTCCTCCACTTTCCTTAAAATAAATAAACACCTCAGCATGTTCTTCCAGGTACAATGGGCCAAAAACTCGGCCCTCAGGGTACCTCTGCCTCTTCTCACTCCCCCGAGTAGCTTTGTCAAGCGCCTGGGTGGCTTTGACACTCGCCAACTCCTTCTCCAGAAGCGCGTTTCTCGCCATCAGCTGCTCATCGACTTTTTCAAGCTTAAGCGTGGTTGCGAATGTGCCGATATTCTCCTGTCGGACGGCATGATTGTTCATGCGAAGAGTGCGGAGGTTAGAGTGCGGAGGTTGTGGGGGGTAAGGTGGTCCCTAGTCCCCAGTGGCAACCTGTGGGGAGGAATGTCCGGCGCTTGCTTTTCCACGTCAATGATGGCAGGGTCAAGAGGAAACAGGCCCCGATTTCCTCCAAGCCCCATGAATTGGTCGTGAGGTCTCTGTCACCCGTCACAGAAAAAACACCCTTTGGCGCCAGTCCTAAAAACCTCCCTCTAAAGAGCTACCAAGCTGGTAGGCATACATTTTGTCAATGGTATGCTGAATTAAGGGTGTTGAAGATACTGACGTCGAGGGGTTGGAATCTGCCGCTCATTTTTGCTGAAAGGAGAATGAGAGCAATGTTCATAGCCCAGCAGGCTCCAAGAAACCAACTTCGACGTGTTTTTTGAGCACCGTCGAGGGTGAGTAGGCGTTGATCACGACCGCCACTAGCAACATGGCGTGTATATGGATCAAAGGCGCCTTCATGCCGTTTGAACATTACATAGCTGTTGATTCAGCCTGAGCCAGTGTTAATCGCGAGCTGGGGCACCTGCTGTCATCCTCCCCCCACCTTGAACCAGCCTTCTTGCAGATATATGCGCCTTGATAGATGATGAGTGAACGAACTGGCCTAGAGTCGATGCCGATGCCAGCCACGGATGTGATATACTTGTTTGACGGTGGTAGACTTGGGCCATTCTTTGGATGGGTACGAGGCGCAGCTCTCCGCATTTTTCCAGGGCTGGAAAGCTCGAAAGGAGCGTCGTCCATGTTGAGGGGTGTAGAGACCAGTATCGTACACCTTTGACCTGCAAAAAGCATCGATTAGTCCCGAGAAACATTAAAAGACATGTACAAGGTAGTAAAAAGTTCTGCGTATCTCTGGCGTGCCTGCTTGTAGACTTCCTAGCTCTTTGTAAGAGAAAAAACGTGGATGCATGGTATCGCGGTGTCGCTGGTGGATGAACCGCGTGCCCCAATTGACGCCCAATTCCCCATCATGGACCGCTTTTGCAAGTCCTACGATATGCCTCTGAGTCAAGGGGATGCCTCGTTCAGCATATTCGTGGATCTTTTTGACCAACTCCTCTACACGATAGAGAGGTGTTGAGAGGCCGAGGGCGTATGGACGCGTGCGTGTACGCAGGTAGAAGGATGGCTTTGAGACCCCGTATAAATCTGCCATTTTCTGATGGCCTTCAAGGGGGTTGTTTATCTTGTGCTCAAGCGCGAGAGTCATAGAAACTGCCGTTGTGGAGATATAAATGTTAATGATATGTACGGCATAGCGACGTTTTGACGTCCCAGATTGCCTTGCGTCTGAGAATCATCACGTGAGCATCGATGACGGAGTACTCTGTAACGTCCATCTTTTCTCTTCTCCTGGTCATATCGACTTGACTGATGACCTCGTATCCTCGGTTTGCCTTGAGCCAAAACAAATCCGCAATGGATCCAATAAGTCCAATAATTTCAAGTCTTGAGAGGATAGTTAATAGACATCCCCCGCAAGAAGGGAGTTCCTCGTCAAGCGGTCGCTCTGTCGAAGAGTCAAGGTACAAAGTCATTCAGTAAGCGGCCTTCTCTGAAATGTCGACGAGCTAGATAATGGTCATGCTTTTGATATTATCTTGTTGATGCATCATTTAAATACGCCTTTAGCCCAAAAATGAGTCATTGGATATGAAATACTATGGAAAAGTCAATAAATGGGGAGCGGGGATTCTAGTCACATCCTGAAATCTTAGAAGTTCCTTCAGCCCCAAAGCGCTTTTATCCTGCCGATCGTCCATTACCAAATTACAATCTAAGGCTATATTAACCTCTCAATGCAGAGCGCATTACTTGTTCGGACGACCATAATGGCTTACGCCATATGCGCACTCGCAGCGCCGCCTTTCTTGAGCAGGTTGTGGTTTCGAATGAAAGCACCAATGACCATCGCTAATCCCACTGCAACGATTATCGGGATTAACGAATTGGTAATACTGATAACGTATGCCTCGATCACAGCGGATTGTTGATCAGCGGGTAATGTATAAATGGCGGAGACCGACTGTCGGACCAAATTGAAGTCGACCTCAGGGGCCAGACGTTTGATCTCAGTATTGAGGTAAACTGATTGTACAGTGTTGATAATACCCTTAAGTTATATTTAAGTTTGATATCTCAATGGATCGTATAAAAGCGTTTGACTCACCACCCCCAACGCGGCACCTGTCAATTGGAAGAATGACACGACACCTGTGGCTTGAGGGAGAAGGGAAGGACGGTCGTGATATTCTGCTTGAACAGCAACCAAGATGTTTTGGAAGCTCAAACCAATGCCAAACCCGGCGAGGATTTGGTAGCCAATGATTTTCGCATTAGAGGTGTTGACGTCAATAGTGTACAGGAGCCCGAATCCAACGGCAGCAAAAGGCGGACTTTAAGGATTTTGACTTGTCAACAAACTGTCTGGGGGTATCTTACTAGGGAGGTTACTCACCCAATAAGTAGAAATGGGTAATATCGGCCGAACTTGGTAGTCAGTCCTCCGGATATCAAGATAGCAACGCAGGTAGCAAGCATGAAAGCAATGATGTCAACACCGGACTTCTCCGGAGAGTGTCCTCGACCCTAAGAACAGTCAGTCTGGAGATATCACATAAAGGCCGGGCGACCTACAGCTTGATAAAACAAAGGAAGCTGGTAGGTGCCTCCCAACATTGCAAGCATGAAGAAGAATATGGCACCAGAGCACGCGAGGACCGTTCGGTTTTTGAGAATAGAAAGTGGAATGAGCGCATACTTGTCGTACCGCCACTGCCATATGCCAAATGCAATAACGAGCAAGCCACCCAAAGTAAAAAGGAAAGGAATTCTCCAATCTGGTAATATTAGCGTCCAATTCCGTTCCCAAGAATTGACACTTACTGTTCCACGCATATTGGTTTCCACCCCATGCAAGAGCAAGCAAAAGACATGTGATCGCACAAAAGATGAGACCCGTACCGAGCCAGTCCAAGCGTCTGAGCTTACCGAGGACTGTTCGATCGGGAGGAGCAGCATCGGCATGTTCTGGATCTCGGGCAGGCAAAAGGAATACGACAGCTGTAGAAGCGAAGCCGCCGAAAGGAAGATTGATGTAGAAACACCATCTGCACGGAGTGAGACAGCTATAACTTTCGCGAGTTAGATCAGGGTACTCACCTCCAGCTGACGTGGTCTGTGAATGCGCCCCCTAGCAGTGGACCGACCACAGACGATATGACAAAGACAAAGCCAAAAGAAGCCATAAAGGCAGCTCGTTGGTCGACTCGGGTGACAACGGCAATGACGGCAAGAATAGACACAAACATCCCGGAAGCGCCTGGGGATTATTATCAGCAGGAGTTCAAGAAGTGGGATCGCAACCAACTCACCTATACCTTGGATAGCACGCCCGCCTATCAATGTGTCCATATCCTTGGCCACACCGCAAATAAGACTACCAAGCTCAAAAAAGAAAATTGCACCAAGGAGCATCCATTTCGCCTTGAGGATCGTGAGCACTTGTCCGACGAGAAGAATAAGACCACATTGGGTCACTAAAAGTTGTCAGGGATAAAGAACGCCCGCTGGGTAGAATATTGACACACATACAGAAATATCCAGTGATGATCCAAGCCACCTGGTCGAAGCTAAGGGGTGTCAATGATCAACCAAGGGAGATTAATAAGACAAGAACTAGAGGTTAGTCTTACGCGTTGAAGTCGGACACAATAACAGGTATAGCGGTAGATACGATGGATTGATCTGTCAAGCAGTCAGAGAGCGCCGTTCCCGCCACATTCGATAGGAACTCACCCAATGCAAACATCTGTACGAGGTGACCTCCAATATATACCATGTGAACACGGCGGTTCATTCTGTACTTACGAAAACACAGAGCATCAAAGCAACGAAGACCAGGTAGAGTCTGGCACCAGTCAAAACACCTGATTGGCCTCGCTCTGGTTGCTGCTGCTGCTTGCCATCCACCTCACTCTTTTCAGTGGAGGCTGTAATGTCAAGTGGATTCATGTCCTTCAGATTGGTGGTCCGAATGAGTCGTGGCGCCTGGGCGTACTCAGCAGATTCCCCCGCAAGACCAATGTCTACTTCCTCGCGGAGAGTGGGATGATGCACCGTGTCCTTTTCTTTTTCTGTCATCATGCTGTGGATAGATCCTCAAACGAGGATTCTCAAACAAGTTATTAAGTTTCAGATGCGAGTGTAAGCGTGGAGCCGATAGACGTGCGACGTCAAAAACTGCGTTGCTGGTGTCGATTATTAGGATAGGCTCGGTGGCTAATATCAGTGGAATTTGTGTATGTATATATAAAGTAAAGCCTGAGATTGATCGAAATGGTAGTCAAGGAATAGGAACCACGATTGTGTTATTATATTAAATTGCTTCTGCCATTGATGGATCGGCTCCAAGAAAAGTGAAAAAAGAAACTAGTAAGGACCTAATAATATATCATTCAATAATAGCCGAGACTGACTACCATTAACAGACAGTCTCGCTCAAACGACGCGTAAGCCTAGGTTTTGGTGGAAAGGGAGGGGAGGAAAGGGAAGGTCGGTTTGCCGAGGCCATACGTGGCGCACGGCGAGAGTGATGATAAGAGCAAACAGGAAATTGCAATGTTCATGAAAATATAAAAAAACAGCATCACCGGGCATGGGCCACAATCGAGTGTGTGTTTGGTTTGACTCCGGCCCGACGGGCACGGGCGCGGAGATCTTTTATCCAAAGATCCCGTGGCGAATCGCACAAGAACCAAACCCCCGTGCCCCCCCACCTCCCCCCCGGGGTCCGAGGTGTCGTCCTAATTTTTTTAGTTGATGAACTGGCGCAACCCCCACCTTCCCGATCCTACACTGAGACCAAATAATTAAGTAGAGCCAACAACTTTCAGTAGGTGGTGATGGAATTTTTCATAGAACACGCCTGTAATTGCCTTATCTGCGTGCGGCAAAGGGAATCAGTTTTGCTGCCGGTATAGCTGTGGTACAGGATACAGTTTTAGCGATAACGGAACGAGGAAAGATTGGTGAGAACCGCAGAACATGTGCCCGCTCGTCACAACTACTATCGACGATGCCCGAGAGACCGAAAACGCGACTGGTGTCAGGGAAAAGATAACAGATTGATAGTTTCAGTAACGGATTTCTCAAAAATGTTTGTATCGGCTTTGTCATTGTTCGGCGCAATTTGTTAAATGGCCAATGGACGATGCTCCAGCGAGTGTCTGTTGATGTGTCAAATCGGCCCTTTGTATCGCTAACCTCCAACGTGCCTTGATGGGCAGTCATTCGGAGTTTGAAAATTACACCCTAGCCACCGAATTGGAGGAGCTTACATCTGGTTTTCCGCTTTTTCCTTGTATGCATGAAGATGCTTACATCAGGCTGGTGAGTTTGGGAGGATCTTGTCAGCGTTTACCTTTATGGGTGAATATTCGTCGAAATGTCTTCGACATGATTAATATTCACTTTCTACGGTTGTTTATGTAAATTCAGGAACCGCAATTTAATTTCTCTGGATGCCGGGCTTGATCTCTCGCCATGTTGCTCGTCGTCAGAAAAGCGATCGTTGAGATACCCTACTAATGACAATCGTCTTTCAAACCGACAACCGTCGCCTTTCTACTACGGTGTTACTGCTTGGAAGCCTCTCCGTCTCTTCTGATCCGGTATTTGGGAACAGCGGATCTTCACTCCACCAAAGCGACGCACTTCCGGTACCGAGCGGCCCGGGTGGAGGTCGGTTGTTCATACATATGATCGCAAAGTGGATCCGTCCAGCCGTACATTCACACCTATATATGTGCCTCGTCTAGTGATATTTTTATCCGCCATCCTATCATTTTCACACCCTTCTAACTTATTCCTGTATCATGCCTTGTTTGACGATCGAGAGTACAGTAAACCTTCGTACAGGTCGCAAGATGCCCCGTCTGGGGCTTGGTTCGGGAGGTCTCAAGAATCAGACCGCAGTCGACGCCGTTGAGCATGCCATGAAAGTCGGCTATCTGATGGGTGAGTTATCTTGACTGAGATTGCTGTGAACATTGACGTGATAGTCAAGACTGACGGATATGCCGTTCCTTCAATTTCAGTTGACACAGCGCAGCAGTATGAGAATGAGCGCGGTAAGACTAAAAACCCTTTCTCAAATAAAGTGTTGTTTGTCTGATTCAACAACATTGTTTCACCAGAGGTCGGCACAGGTATCAAAAAGTCCGGTGTACCTCGAAGCCAAATATTTATTTGCACAAAATGGCAACCTAGACCTGATGGTGTAGTTGAAAGGCCTACTCCGGAGCAGGTCTGCCAAGAAGCGCACCAATCTGTTTTGAGGTTGGATCAATCAGGCTCAGGAAAAGAATATCTCGACCTTATGCTTATCCACCACCCTAGACCAGATCCTGATGGCCGGGCCGTTCATTGGAAAGGATTGGCTCTGGCTCAAAAGGAAGGTTGGGTAAAGGATATTGGAGTGTCAAACTTGTGACTTCATGTCCTATACTTCTTTTGCTTGTTTCTGACACTCGATACTCTAGCAACGTAAAACATCTTGAAGCACTTCCTGGACCTTTGCCGGCAGTGAATCAGCTAGAGCTTCACCCTTGGTGCCAACAACGCGAGATCGTCGATTATTGTTCTAAAAAGGGCATCGTCCTGCAGGCGTTTTGCCCATTAGTCAGGATCCAAAAGCACAAATTTGAAGATCCAGTCATCATCAAGATTTCTAAGAAGCATAAGAGAGGTGTGGCTCATATCTTGCTGAGATGGAGTTTGCAGAAAGGGTGCGTGACTACCAGCTTTTCGGGCAGAAGGAATCGGTCGGTCTGACATAATTACCAAAGATTTATTCCCATCCCCAAGGCTAGTTCGGCGGAGAGAATTGAAGCTAACAAGGATCTCTACAACTTTGAGCTAGATTCTGAGGATATGGAGGAGCTCGATGGCCTGGACCAAGGGGCTGCTGGAAGGGTGTCTGGTATCGACCCTGCACACTTGCCTGACTGATGTGCTGTGAGACTCGTGGTCAGTTGATGCAGTGTATACATTGCATTTCGTCACTGTTTCAGATGTATGTTTGATAGATCAGAAGCATCAACTTGAAGTACATGACAGAAACAGCATTGCAAAGAACAGCTGTATGAAATCTATGGTATCTGTACACCCCGACGAATTCTACATTGCACACAGTCCTAAAGCCCTACCCTTTAACGTTCTCCAATAATGTCAACGACTGAAAAGAATTTAAAGGCAAATAATTTTATAGACTTTTGCATGGGATTGCTTTCTTAGTACGAGTACCGCTTCAACAATGGATGAATGGGCGGAAGTATTCGGGAGAAGGACTGAAACATATAAGTATAACCAACCAAATCAATTTCAACTGTCGGAGCTAACCGATACAGAAGCGCCGCGCCGAACCGATTCGTCGTTACAATCGGGGAGTGAGGAAATTGAAGGCAGAGAGATCATCAGATAAGCAAAAGTAACACGCCAAAAGAAGCAGTTTGTCCATCCTTCTCCCGTAATCCCCCACTCTACTCTATCTATCTATCCTGTTAATACCATATTCTTCTTTTTTAGTCCTTCCCCAGTCCATTTATCCTCTCGACTCCTATATTTTTCCCTGGTCAATCAGTTTGACGTTCATCTTTCCCCCTTTCTCCACCACAAAGTACTGTAAATAATGACCCTCGGCGAGAGAGAACGACTCCTGCAACCGGCTCCCGCCCCTCCGGGGACCACGTTTTACAGCGAACCAAATTATTCCGAAGATATTGAGACCACGGATGAACATAAGTTGAGCTACAACAGGGTGGGGTTGAGCGCCCGTCGATTTTGGGTCTTGGTTGGTGTTACTGCTTGTGTCCTTGTATGAGAGTAATGGCTGGCGAAAAGCTTACAATGACCATCATGTTAGTGTGCTTCGATGTGGGTAGCCTCTTTCTTGAACGCCTTCGATGGTACTGTAGGTGAGTCTGAACACTTTCCGCCGCATCCGTTGTTTTGTTAGGTGGCTTGCTGAGTAATATCATACAGTCGCTACTTTGCTGGGACCCATATCTTCATCATTCAAAGCTACCAACATGGCATCATGGCTCGGTACAGCATAGTGAGTCGAATCTAAGCAAGAAGGGACGGCATACGCTTATATTCCACGCCCCCTTCATAGTATGCTCTCAGTTTGCTGCTTCACTCCGATTTACGGACGATTGTGTAACATTATTGGTCGTCAGCGCTCAATGCTGCTTGCGCTTGCGATTTTCAGTAGGCCTTCAATGACGCGCCAATAGCCATCGAGGTATCAAGCTGATTGCATCTGTACTGCACAGCCACTGGTAATCTCCTATGCGCGGTTGCTCCTTCTATGGAGGCATTGATTGCTGCTCGTGCACTAGCCGGTATGGGTGGAGGTGGTCTCAGTACAGGTGGGTTTCCGGGACGAAAGTGGCTCCCCAAAGTGATATGAAGCTGACCACTGGGATAGTTGGAAGTACCATCATGAGCGACATCGTCCCTATGTGAGCATCGTGCTTTCGGTATCTCTACAATATGAGGGCCAGTTCGTTAACCCTATATGTGAAGCACCCATCGAGGTATCTTCCAAGGCCTTGCCAATCTTGCCTTCGGCGGCGGAATGGGGTAAGCTCATTAATTGTCGTGAAGTGTGATTCTCTGTGTGACATTGTCATTTGTAGTCTCGGGGCTCCCATCGGCGGTCTCATCAACGATAGTCTCAATTGGCGATGGGCTTTTTGGGTTCAGGTATGTTTTTTGAACATATTTCTCACGCAAGGGTTCTAAGTTTACGCGGTCCCTCCTTAAGATTCCCGTCCTCCTCTTTGCCAGCTATCTTATCCATTCCAACGTTCGATATGATGTCCCATCACGCCCCGGCTCAGGTGCCGCTACACCCAACCCTGCGGCTACTGAGAAGCAAACGACTATGCAGCTTTTTAAGCGGATCGACTTTCTGGGATGTTTCCTACTTGCCGGATGGGTAGGTGCCGCTCTGATCGCCATCTCGCT
Source organism: Cryptococcus neoformans H99 (assembly GCF_000149245.1). Classification (NCBI taxonomy): domain Eukaryota; kingdom Fungi; phylum Basidiomycota; class Tremellomycetes; order Tremellales; family Cryptococcaceae; genus Cryptococcus; species Cryptococcus neoformans. Next base: position 790,193 of record NC_026753.1, on the reverse strand, counting down.
CAACATCAACTCTACCGCAACAAATGCGTGGAACTGGTCTGATCCAGTCATAATCGCATTATTCACCACCAGCGCTGTCTTATTCGTCCTCTTCCTATTTGTCGAGTTCAAATGGGCAGCCGAGCCTGTCATGCCATTTGAGTTACTGGTCAGTCGAACTCCCGTAGCCGTCGCCATCAACAACTTTGTGTTGTCCATGGCCAACTTTGCTATTGTAAGTGTTCCCGCTTTCATCCACTGACTATGTCAATCCTCCGCTTCAGTCCTCTGTCCCTGCGCAGTAATGATATTTGATTAGCTAATAGTCCCTCTCGAACAGCTATATAGTGTCCCTCTCTACTTTACAGCTGTACGGCAAATGTCCGCCTCCAATGCCGGCGCTCATCTGATTCCAAACTCATTTGTCGGCATGATGGGCTCTCTCGGCACTGGTCTCATTGTTCGGCGAACTCACAAATACTACTGGCTCAACACTTTTTGTGCATGTTTTGGAGTGATTGGTTCCTTCTTGATCTCCACTTGGGAATTTGGTACATCTGAGTGAGTTCTTTGGATCAAGCCGACGTTTAACACGCGAAGAAGCTGATTACAAGTTTCACACCTCAGGTGGATGCTCTGGACGAACATGTCATTCACCAGTTTCTCCATGGGGGCTGTTACCACCTTGACCATCGTCGCTCTTATTGCAGACGTCGGGCCTGAGCATGTCGCCATTGCTACCAGTCGTGAGTATCTATGACGGCCAAAAGTACTCCTTGTCCTTGACCTGACCTACTTTCTCTCAGTGTCCTATGTGTTCCGTACCATCGGTCAAGTCTTAGGTGTAGCTTTGTCTGGAGCTTTGACTCAGGCGGTTCTGGCCCGGGAACTGGAAAAGAGGATACAAGGTCATAATGCAGAAGAAGTGAGTTGCATACCAAGAGATCGAGCTTGTTTCTGACATCTGGGGCGGCGATTGCTCCATAGATCATTGCGTCAATCCGAGAATCATCTGCCTCTATTCGATATCTGCCCGAACCTCTCAAGTCCATCGCGATTGCATCTTACCAGAAAGGTCTACATGCTGTCTTCATTTGTACCGTAGTCCTGAGTGTGATCACTCTCATATCAGGCTTGGGAATTAGAGAACTTGATATGAAACTGATCATGTCGGGAGGAAAGCCGGCACAGCAGGGACAGAACGATACGGAAGGGGAGGAGATCTAAGGGTTATCGTCGTCGACAAAAGGTATCGAGATCATATACGTGTAAGGAAGGGTACTTCGTAAACTGCCAGCAACCCCATCATTATATATGTGGTGCCGGATGGGGCACAATCAATTGTGTCTTAAAATAGAACATCTAGCTAATTGTTATAGATTCTTATCCAGCCATGATATTTGACTTATTGTATCCGATATTTGCGCTCTGGGGCATGCTCGTCTGCGCTGTTGCATATTTGAATCATGAGAAAATTTCCTAGAAGACCACCATCTAGACCTTTTACCAACTTTGATTACCCAATTCAGTTGAACCTGAGCTCAATCATCATGTGGAGGCATCGTTAATATAATATAACAGGGGCAGCAAAATATAGGATGTGGCTGGCAATAATGTAATTGACATTGAAGTTGGAGAGTGTAATGAAACCTCACTGCATTGTGCGGCCAGATCACCTTTCTTTGGTAATGGTTCTAGATCCTGTAAGGCATCTCGCATACCATGTATCGGCATACTAAAGTATATCAATGTGAGAGGCTTTTTTTTTAGTATGCTGAATGACCAAGCTCACATGATGATGATCTGCTGACTTCTTTGTTACAAGCATAGAAAGCATAAAGACAGCTGCCCATAGATAGAAAGTAGGCATGTAGTGTAAGATAATGCCAGTTGCTGAAGCAATACCAGGTATATTGATTCCTTCTATGGCTGAAATTAAGATTCTCCACAGCCAGATAGCCATTAAATTATGCCAGACAGTCATTTGCTTATAATATTTGACAGAATTGGCTTCCTTTGATTTCAAAGGCTGTCCGAATGCATTGACGGTGGACAAGCCAAGAAAAGCCCAGATAATGAAGTAAGCAGCTTTGGCCCCGAGATAACCAGTCCAGCTACAATACCATCATTCTCTTTGTCAGATTGTCCAAAGTTGTCCTAATCACACTTACAACATCAGTGCCACAGTGACAGATGCAAGCATGGCCTGCTCAAAATTAGTCTAATTGGATTTGAAAAAACAACACTCACAGTGATTTGACCATCGTGATCAGGAAAGATACTGGCGAACAGAGTTCCTACGCTTGTGGAAAGCGTAGCAAAGAGAGTATCACATAGTGAAGCTGCCAGAGTCTGTTCCGGAGCATTCTTCCATGGGACAATAAATAGGATAAATGGGAAGAAAAAATCCCACAATGCTCCAAAGTGGTAACGGGTATCAAAGATAAAGCCTGGGACAAGTTGTAAAGTAGATGTTACCACATAGACTGTAACAATAGGCTTGACCTTGGCCCCACTTTGACTGCTGGCGAAACCCCTTCGCAGCTGCTTGATTCCCGAGTTATAGAGGAATATGAATTGCAGAAAAGAAGCCAAAAAAGCTAGAGGCCACTGAAATATGGGTACAATGCTACCAAAAGGGGAGTCATTAGTACAGCATGTTGAGCCACTAATTCTGAAGAGCACAACATGGGGCCCACATTTGCAGTACTCCAATACCTATTATAGTGAATAAAACTTTGCTGGCTTTGTTATGAACTGTCACATTTGGGAAGATCGTTTTCTCTGCAAATTCATAGAATATTGGATTGTGTTGCTGTATCTGATTAATTGAATGCGCAATGTCAGTTAGAAGTACCTATTTAGCTTCTTATTTGTAGTAATAGACTTGCAAATTTGTTTATTTGTCTTTCCTTGGTCATTGGGTCAGTCATGATTCCATAGGGGACTGCTTGGAATTGTGCACTTACTCCTCCAAAAGATTCAGTAATGGAGTTGTAAGCTTTCTCAACACTCTGACTCAATGTTGCAGTTGCTTCTTTTGCCCTTATGCTCCTCCTGCTGTCGGACCCGGTTTCGGTGACCTTCTTTGATGATTTACCCTTGTGACTGGAACTCTGAGGGGTCTTGCTTGTGGTATCGCCGCTCGCCATAGTAAATTGAAGGTAATTATGTGCCTGTAAAAAGTCTGATGAAGTGACACAATATGTATTTATGTACCATACGACGGTGCGATGTCGTTCTTCCTTATCTCAATTTGCGGTTTTGTTGAGTATTGATGGATGCAATATGACTTGGAGTTACTAGGCCAGCATTTACACAGATACAGAATGCCAAACAAAGACAAAGGATCATGTTGCCAGAAAGGAGGAACAGCAATAACAATGCAAAAACAGATACTTGTTGATCGATGATTTTCTATTCATGGACTGAGGGGCATCAACCGTTACGACGCGACGCGTAGCTCTTTCAAACTTAAATAATAATTGCGTCATTCTTCACTCAGCTGCTGTCGGCGGCCCGGTGCATAGTCGTCGCACTCGGTCGGTTAGAACGCGTCCATATTCTGCATCCTTCAGCGTCGCGACCTTTCGACCTTTCGCTATATTCTCAGCATCTGCAGAAATAAGGATGGCTATTGCCTTTCCTCAGCCCTTCATGCACCCCAAGATGCTGCCTGTCGGTCTAGTCACTGAAGCTACCAAGTAAGCTCCTTCCGATCAGCGGTAATCCATTCAGCTGACATAACGGAAGGGACACAATTTTTTGGGATAAGAACTCGCAAGACCCCCATACGCCTTTACCATCGGATCAGAATAGCGTAAGCTATGAATTTCAATCCTTCACGACGTAGCTAATTCAATGACCAGTATTTCGAATTTTCTGCCGCCGCGAGTAACTTGAAGAATGTATCTTACATGATTTCCGGTGGAGACGAGGGGCCGGAATGTCGAGGCGATGAGCTCAGCGATAGCATCTGGACATCAGAAGAAGAAGAATTCATCAAACTTGTGAGTATCTGTCAGCGGGTATGGTGGGCAACAAAAAGTTGATAATGTCAAGGTGATGTCGCGACCTGCAAGGGACTTTTCGGTTCCCTTCCCTCCGGACGCTCTTCCTCCATCCCCTGTCATTGATGAAATAACCGATTATATTGCTGTACGCGCAATAGCTGGACATGCCTGCATTGACGGACAAACTGGGACGCATGGTGATAATCAGCTGCAGTTTTGGCCCCATACATGGCAAGAAACTAGGATTAAAGTCCTCCAAATAGCATTGGAGCAAAGCAGATATGGACGCGACTCAAAGGAACGAAAGCTCCCTCGCGAAGTAAGGAATCATCGCCCAGGTTTAAGAAGAATGGATAGTATGGATTTCCTTGATCAGGAGAAAACAGAAGGAGTTTCAAAGAACCATTTAGATCGTGCTCTCAGGTAGGTTGATGATAAGGTGAGTTCTCAACAAGGTACTGAGAGCGCTGTAGACTTTCTTCATCTTTGCAATCCAGCGCTCAAGACGAGAAAACGAGCATAATGTTTCAACAACCTATCGGTAAGCCATCATGATTTCATTATATTCGTTTTAAACCCTTGCTTAATGAAAACTCAATTTAGCTATCGATTCACTTCGACCACAGTCGCATTCGCTCACATCATCTGAACCCTCAATTTCAGCAGATCTGGTCCCACGAGCATTTAGGCGGTGTAATTCAAAACCTTCTCGACCATCTAGTCTTCTCCAAAGGGGTCGGAGCTTCACTGCCGCAGACCTCCAGATGGAAGATGAAAATCTGGCAGAGGAAAATAGGGGAACAAAACCTCTCATAGCAAGGAGCAAACAAGCATCATCCTCTACACGAGTAATCGGAGCCCATCAATATGAAAAGAAAATCAGCTTGATACAGCCTATGACAGCGATAACTCCCCAAAGCACTTCCCAAACATCGTCGAAGCCTCCAGCCAGGCTAATCAGATCAAACTCGTCCTATTCTGTGGCGAACGCTGCTCCATATTCCTCGAAAAAGATGTTCCTTTCGACACCTCAGCCCTCCACGGCCCAATCTTCTATAATGCCGCTTAGCCTTCAACCCTCTATTTCAGTATCAAAGCCGAGAAGAACTAATGGTGAGCGTGACCATAACCAGCCCGCTTTCAAAAAAGCAAAACGAAGACCAGGAAATGGATATCAGGTCGAGTCTGGTGTGATTTCAATTCAACGTCAACATGCTTTGTTGCAAGGTGGTTTGCAGAGCCCCTTTGAGGAGAAGAAGGGGCTAGATCTTTAATACTCTTGCATTCACATGACGCCAGCCATACCAATATTATATGGTATATATTCGAAACCTGAGAACATCGATATCTCCACGGATAGACACCTCATCGCAGCTTACATTGAAAGCCAGAAAGACCTGGGGAAGTAGCGTAATGTAGAGCATTTGCAACAGGGATAGTAATAGCACAAGTGACAAAGTCACAGACAATGTAGTGGTGTGACACATGCCACTCAAAAATGATCTTATGACACTATTTGGACTTCGTTATGGAAGTCTTCTGGCATTCTGCTTGGCCCTCATGGGACTCAGTAACAAAATGATAGTATTGTACGACATCCAAGACCCTCTGTATATACTCAGGCGATGCTCCTTCATCATTTCTAAAGTCATGATGTCGGAGCCCACCGATGATAGCAGGAGAATGTGTCGCGTCGCGTCCGCCGTAATAAAGCGGCATTCCGCCGTTTCATTCATATCGATGAGATTGCGAGAAATAGTAGATGCAAGAACTATTTCTTTTTTGTTCTAGTTTTGATCTTCTTGGTTCATTCTTCACTCAATCGTTAACTTTATTTGATTCTAAACATTCATTAGCCTTACGTTCTCACGAGCTCCACTGTTATCGATTGGTCGGCAACCCTCTAGTTAGAAACATCAGTAAGCAGCGTAGTTAGGTTGTTAAGAAGCCTCTCTACGAACGACATCGTCCGGCCTCGGCACTTGTGCCTACCATGTCTTCAACCACAGACCGGATCCCGAACTTAATTGCCCACTATATCGCCATCCATTATCCGGCGGCGCTGGACCCATTTCTCCAAGCTGCACAGATTGCCGCCCCCGACCTTTCTCATCCCCCGAACCCAGATCTTCGCACTGTCGTAGAAGACTGGTCATCTCAGCAGTTAGCCACCAGCTTGGCAATGACTACGATCGATGAGAACAATACAGATGTGCCCGCGAGCGATGGAACTTGGAAAGGATGGAAATTGAAGGACATGATGAAAGCTGGATTTAGGGAAGGAGTGGGCCTGAGAAGCACGGATAGAGGATTCTACGGTGTATCTGCAGCCAATTTGTTGACAGTGGGGGCGTTCCATGTTCCAAGGAGAGAATTCGATACAACCTCCGCTGTGTAAGTCTTTCCGGACAGCACATGTAACCGAAATTTAAAAACTGAGTATCAAACAGTTACAGAACGTCCTGCCCATTGGACATTGTTACTACTTCGGTGGATAAGACGTTAAAGATAATAGACTACAGCTCTGGAGAAGTACGTGTGGCTTTCTTACTGTTCTGTATTATATGATTGGCTCATCCACAAACTTATGTAGGTGAATAAGGCTCTGCAACCACACCGCGCTGCCATCTTGACTTTCGCTTTCCACCCCCAAAACCCGCGATATCTTCTGACAGGTTCTATGGATGGCACGTGAGTGTTCAAGGACGCCCAGGCTAACTTTAAGCTGAAAGTTGCAATATAGAACCGTACTCACGGACCTTTTGACTTATAAAACCCTCCAAACGTTTTCTTCAAACAAATTTGTTGTGCGCGTCCTGTTTTCCTCTGATGGGCACTTTATGGCGACCGCGTCTTATGATCATCATATTGTCATTTATGCTGCGACATCATCAGCGCTTCCCCCACCTCCCAACGAGGATGACCTTCCTTTAGATGACAGCGATCATCGGTCGTTAGCATGTGAACCTGATTTGCAGTACACGGAAGTCCATCGGATACAAGTTGACGCCAATCCCGAAGCAATTCTCTTCCATCCCGATTCAACCTGGTTGATGTATACAACAAGATCTTCTCATCAGCTTTATTATGTCCGTTTACCTTCAGAATCATGTCCGCCCGACGTAGAGTGGCAGATCAAAACCAAAAGTTTTAATCCTCACCCAATGGACACCCACGTGAGCTTTTCTGTGCTCAACATGGCTCTCCATCCCTCTGGTCGTATGGTCGCTTGCCAGACAGGGGATCACAGGGGAGGCGCTGGGGAAAGAATCCTGTTGTATGGCGTTGAACCAGAGGAAACGGAAAGGCTGGGATGTTTGTGGACTGGGTCCGATGGAGATGACTATGTTTTGCCTAGAATGGCATGGGTACCAGACGGCTCTGGTATAGTGTACGTCACGAAGCAGGGTGCGATTTCTTTGCGCGCTGACATAGATGTAGGACAACAACACCCAACGGTTTCCTTAGCCTAATCGCCTTGAACGGGGAGATTAGATCTAGCGTCAAGGTTCATGGTACTTCAAACTCTGGGCAAGCAATAAGTGAAGTCGTCAGAGATTGCTGCATCATCCCCGGGGAAGCTGGAGGATGGGAAGTTATTAGCATTGGTTACGATCGAAGCATTCGCATTAGTGTGATTGATGGGTACTAGGTTAAATTGTTGTTATGTTGTACCGATTACAATGAAGATACATACATCTAGTTCCAGGTACATGTATAAATGATGTGGGAGATATGATAATTAGGACGTCCAGAATAAAACTTGAGGACGCATCGCGCAGAAAATAATTTAGGACAATCTATATTTCAGCGAAAGCGGTCGAGCCCAGGTCGAGTTTCGGTATCTCAATCATGCTATATCATGCTGAAGTCAGCTGAAATTCTTGATTTTTGCTCTTCAGTGGCCTCACCTCATTCCCTCTTCTTGCATGTCCTGGACCAACTCGAGCATTCCAGAATCAGGCGCAGCGCACATTCGTGGGGATTTGTGAGATCTAAAGCTTTCCAATGTTCTCTGCCTAGTTAGTCGACGTTGATCTGTGATTTCCTTCGATTGCTTCAAAGAATCTTTTGAAGCCGCTTCCGGACTACATATATCAGTAGTTAAGAGTCCTCGCAGCCATTTATCCAAGTCTTCGTACACCTGTGAGGCTTCTCTCGCCATCCATGGAAAGATCATAAAGTCATGTACCGCATCTGGGCTCGCGAATAGTCTGTCTGGGACGTGGACCTTGTCCGCCGCTCGACGAGCCAGCTGTATTCGTGAGTATAACGTTTCCGTCGATTTCGCAAGCCGCTCTGCTCCGCCATAAACAATGTAGGTTGGTGGAAAATTGTTGAAGATGCTTGTGGCCGATACGGTGGAAGACGCTGGTGAAAGATATGGCGAGGAATATAAAATGGATAAGGGGAGAGCACGAAGAAGCAGTGAGCAAGCAAATGGCCCAAAGGTGTCGTCAATCTATGGGTCACATCGTTTAGCCAAAACGATATCACCTATTCAGGAAAAGCAAACCTACAGTGTCCGAGTCTGCGTTGTACTTGTATTCTTCCGCACCCCACGCGTTGGTGAATCCCAAATCGGCCCATGGACTCATGAGAACGACGCCCCTAGGCATACTGAGGCCGACATGATTGCCTTCATCCCTCAACCACCGAGTCAACGCCATAGCAAGGTGCCCGCCAGCTGAATCGCCACCGATGATGATATCCTGCTCTGCTATTCCCTCTATCTTTACAAGGTAATGATAAGCGGAGATCGCATCGAGTAAAGGTAATGGCCAAGGTCCGACTGGTGCTAGCCGATAGTCGACTGACAGGATATGATGGATGGGCGAGTAATTGACAAGAGCTTTGCAGATGGAGGAAGTCAAGTCTGTTTCGGCTGCCGTGCCGCAAAGATATCCACCGCCATGGAAATGGAGCATGATTGGATCGCCGTCTTGGCGAGGTTTAGGTTCTGTTGGGTAGTATGTCAGTGTATCACGCTTCTCTGCCTTGTGTTTTGATAGAGCTCACTCTCATCTGGTGCGCCTTTTTCCCCGGTGAACCAAAAAGCCTTGACAGCTTCAAACCCGTATTCTTTCGACAGCTCCTTCTCGTCTCGACTATTCCAAGCGCCCCACACGTCTGTGGCTGCCCTGTTGGCTCTATAGATGAAATGAGGGTCCCAAGACCCTCGTGATTGGTGCAACAGCTCTAACATTTCCTTTGGGTGCCCTTGAAGGAGATATAAGGGGGCTGGTGGGATTGTCACTGGGTGTGAGTGCGTTAAACGCATCGGAACCTTCGGATGAGCTGGTGTTAGCTCTGGTTTTTGACGTTAAAAAATTCCAAAAATACGTACCAAATCCAGATTCAAATCTCTACCAAGATAATCTATTTCGCATCTAGCCACAACGCCGCATAGTCTTCGGCTCCAGCGCACACGTAAACAACGTTGTAAAGTCCATGACCGCCGGGGACGATTGGAGCGCGGGAGATAAAGCAAAGACCAAAACGGTAGGAGAAAGAGCAAGGTGGTGAGTACGAATATTACAAGATAGAATCGCCGCAGTATTGGGTGGCGATATAGCAAGCTGCGTGGTGCATTGGCGAGCTGGTAATGAAATCAGCATTTTCCGTGAATAGTAAGGTACTGTTTTGAAAGAATCTGTGAGATAAACGCACGCAGAGAGCTTGGATGGCTTCCGGCGTCATTTCACCCCAGTCCTTCTTCTCATTTCGAGTTGATTCCTTCGAGTCTCTTCGCACCATGTTTGTGTGAAGAGAAGAGGGCAGGGCTGTCTGCAGACAAGAGGAAAGACTATTTCTTAAGCGCATGCTGTTTTGTTGCCAACGAAGTCTTCGACAAAGGAGATGATCAATAGGAGCAAAATACACGTCTGCCCGGGTCCCACCTTTTATACACCGCAGCAATTTTCAGAGTGGTCACACGACCAATAATCTACTAATGGCAACATGCATTTTAGATGATGACTGGTATTCAATACAGGGTATACAATTTTTATTCCACGTCCATAGCCATATCCACATCCCCGTCACCACTGACAGCGCCGCCTTCTCCCATTCCAGCCTCACCCGTATTCCAAGCACCTCCTTGCCATGCAGGTACGGTGCCTTCAATATCCATCACTTCACTGCCATTGCCTGTCGAGGGGACGTTGTTACCAAAGTCCTCGGCGTCATCAATTTCTTCAAATCTCGCCGAGTCGTCGTAATTTCGCGCTTCCTCCCACGTCTTGACTATCGACTCTTTCCATCGGTCAGCAGGGATGCCTAGCGGTCTGTAAAGAGTAAGACTCTTTTGGTTGTTTTTGAGTAGATCTTGCAGAGGACCTTTTAGGTCTCCGCTCCGATGTACGTTCATCAAATGTGTGAGAAGAGATGGTGATATTGTAAAGCCTTGTTCCCCTGGTTGAGAGAGGTATCTGCCTTCGGTTTCAGGAGATGGTGAGCGAGACGATCTGGAGTCCGAATCGGATAATGATGTAATCACTATGCCTACAACATCATGTCAGCTGTCAGGAATCGTAAAAGTATGTGATAATGTTAGGGACGCACGATCCTTCTCTGGTTCATACCACACCGTCTTGCGCCCTCTCAACTTGTCCTTTTCCTCTACTGACGCGTCTTCTGTATTTTCGTCCATGGTGCTCATATCAATGTCCATTTCCATTTCATTGCCTCTTCGTTTCTTCCCCGCATGCTCCATTCCTTCGATATCCTCTTCCCTGGGTCTCCTTGTCCGTAATGGTGAAGGAATACCGGTGACATCCTCAACGCCCAGATCTGGGCCGGTGAACATGGACGAGCCATCCGGCTGGACGATTTCATCCGCCTGTTGTGCTATCCCATCATACCTTTTTATATGGGGGAGATTTCGAGTGAAGGTGGCATCGGAATCGTACGTCTCGTCAGTGGATGTCGTCGGAGAAGCAGAAGACGAAGACGAGGGTGGTCGAGCATGGTATGGATCCCATTGGCGTGTATGGGGACGGTGAGAGGGATGTTGGTGAGTGGATAAACGGTTGGTATTATCAGGTAATACCTCCACTTTGACGTCGTCATTTCTGGGATAGACTGAAGGGCCAATGCCCTCATCGTCGTCATCGGCTCGTGGCTGGTCAGGAACCGGTGTAGATTGGGTGGCTGTCGGTGAGATAGATAGGCTGGAAAAGCCATTTGCCAGGTTGGGGCGTCTACGCTTCTCACGGTGGGGAGTCTCTGTGAAAGATGTTTGGGAACCAGATTGCTGCCATGGAGAGAGGGGATCTGAATCTAAAGGGGGAGACGCGGCTCTGCGCTTGCGGGACGGGGTGAAGAGAGGAGTAGTGGGAGAGGAGAGTGGTTGTGCCGGGTGGAAGAAGACGCCATGGTTCGCGGCCATGGTGGGAGTGCGTGGAAGTGTGGGATAGAGGGGATAAGTTATGTATACAAAGTGGGAGATGACATGAGGGGTAATTATGATGAGATCGATGGGAATGAGGAATGGTCTCGAACACTCCACCGCGGAACCACACAAATCCCGCGGGGATGACGAGCGCTTACATCCGACATGCCTAAATCTGATGGCTGCCAGGTGCATAAAGGCACGAGATCTCCTACCTGGGGTGCCTTTGTATTTTATGGATTATCGCTTTATGGATTATCGCAATCGCTACTCGTCGTTGATAGCACACCCCTGCATCTGTCTTCTCCGCACTCTCTCGCCCAGCATACCACTCGCAGCCCTCGCCCCCCCCCGCTCCCTCTCACGCCTCGCCGCGCGCCGCCTGCATACGTCATCCAGCATGGTGGTCACCCCCACCCGTCCGCCCGTCGAGCCATCTGGCCCTCCCCTCTCCCCCTTGGCGCTCGCCTCCGCTGCACATGCAAACAGCTCGGACTCCTACTTCTCCGCCCAAGCCGGATCGAGGCCGCTACCCAGGCATAGAAGGACATCAGGAAGCAGTTTCTCAAAGTTATCCGAGTTCAGCTTGGATCCTCCTCTTCTCGACAAAACGGATCAGTACGCTGCCTCGCCTGACCAGATCGATGAAAACGGCGTCACCGGTGTTCGGCATGTTGCGTTGAGTGTGGATGCCAGGTGAGTCTGCCGCACAGGCTGTGTCTTCATACATCGGCTTAGCACCAAACCTCAGCGAATGGCGGCAGCCAGTTTTCAAACAAAAAGTCCTAGCCATTTTACGACGCCTTGTGAGTTCCTTCGAAAACTAAACCGTCTAACACATACACAGCACGTCCCGAGATGGTCCTCTCCTCTTTTAACACCCACCAACATCCATCTTCAGAAAGTCTCGGGGGCCTTGACAAATGCCGTCTTCTTTGTCTCTTTCAATCCCGCTCCTAACCCAACCTCGCCTTCCGAATCGCCCCTGCTAACCCCAACCATTCCTCCATCCGATCCATCCCATCCGCCGCCGCTTACTCCCGAACAATATCCCCACACCCTTCTTTTCAGAGTCTATGGCCCTTCCTCTGATGCACTCATCTCCCGATCGGAAGAATTACGTATACTCCACGTCCTTAGCACTCAATATGGCATTGGCCCCAGAGTATTTGGCACCTTTACCAATGGTCGAGTCGAGGAATTCTTCCCATCACGCGCTTTGACCGCGCAAGAATTACGCGACCCTATTATTTCTCGTGGTATCGCCCGACGGATGCGCGAACTTCACTCGGTGGACTTGCGTCGCTTGGGATACGAACAAGGTCGTGCCACGGAGCCCGCTTTATGGATATGTCTCAAAGAATGGTCTGAAGCAGCGGAAGATGTCATCAGCTCATTAACGGCTCTCGGCGGGACACTGGAAGCATGGGTGGAGCGTTTCTCTTTACATCGTATCCGGGAAGAAGTCACAATCTATCGGAACTTTGTAGAATCACAAAGCGGAAAGGGCAATGGTGTTGTGTTTGCTCGTGAGTTTTTTTTTCGTGCGTTTCAAGTGAGGCTTATCGCTACGCAGACAACGACACGCAGTATGGAAATTTGTTACGCCTCGATGTTGAACTTCCGCCCAACACTCCTGAACATTGTCGTGTGAGTATACACAAATCATCGCCGGTGAATTTGCTAACGCATATAAAATAAAAGTATATTGTGATTGATTTTGAGTATGCTTCTCCCAACCCCCGTGGGTACGATATCGCCAACCATTTCCACGAATGGCGAGCCAACTACCACCATCCAACTCACTCTCACTCCCTCATTCCTCATTTCCCCTACCCCACACCTATTCAGCGTGAAGACTTTTATAGATCATACTTGTCAGTCGAAGTAGACGGAAGGAACGGCGAAGAAGTGGTAGGTAAACGCAAGGATGTCCCAGCAGACAAGGTTGCTGCCCTTGAACATGAAGTAAGGATTTGGAGTCCGGGGTGCAGTATAAACTGGGCGCTGTGGGGTTTAGTTCAAGCTGAAGAACAGGTCTGTGCCTTGGCCACGAAGAAGGAAGGGTATGTTCCAGAATTCGATTATCTCGTACGTGCTCTTGTTATTTCTACACGTGTGAATGAACACTTGTGCTGATCGCGGTTACGGGATAACAGTCGTACGCCGCTGAGCGACTTGAAATGTTCCGGGACGAAGCCAAGAAGCTTGGAGTTCCGTTATAGAATAACATAGATTAGCCGATTATATTGCTATTGTACATATGGGGTATGCAGTAAATGGTCTGCATACTTATTTGTTGGCCATCTTTTTCTATCATCCGCGGCAGTAGTGTAGTAGAAGGCGGGCATGTCCACTGTTCGTGAACAACGACGACGACTTTGAGCATTGACGCGTTTCTTGGTTCGTGGTTTGTTGTTGTTTTCTCGTTCTCGTCAATCCCCAAATCACTCTTTTCTCCGTTCGCAACTCTTTTTTCTATTCTGTAGCGTACCCCGATCATGAGCGACAGGAGACGGCAAGAGATTGAAGAAAAAAGGGCAAGGCTTGCAGAGCTCAGAAGAGCTAGGGACGAACGAAAGCAGCTCCTTGCTCAAGCAGAGAAAGGTTCAGCTGAAGTCAGTCCGTATCTGCTCCTCCTTTTCTCGTTATGCTAATACACGCCCACACCAGCCATTGCCTACAAGCAGAAGAGATGTCAACGAACTGGTCGATTCACTCTTGGCCCGACCCGCAACACCGCTCACAGGCCCATTCTCCACTCGTCCGTCAACGATCGGTACCCCCGCCAGACCATCTGGATCAACTCCTCCCGCTAGTATACCAGATACGCCAGGCGGCAGGGTGAGCCGGCTGAGTAACGATGGAAGCTTGAGTAGAGCTACCGGGTCGACAGTCGGGGGAGCGTCGGTTGGTGTGCCGGGAATTGTTGATCAGTACGTGGAAATGGATAAAAGCAGTTTGTGGGACGAGCTGATGGGGAAGCGTACAGAGAAAGTATGGTATCGCCCTCGCCATTCCAGATTGTAGACTTTGTGGATCATCAGGCTGAGTTGTTTGAGCTCCCTCCAAAGGTAAGACTACTGAAGTTATCATCAAGTTACATGGTCCATGCTTATGAAACGTTTCAGTCCGCCAAAGTGGCGCCTGTCACCTACTCGAAAGCTACCCAAACTATGACCTCCATGTCTACCTCCACGGACGGCATTGGTTATGACGACGCTCAATCCGAAGGAGAAGATGGTATGGGTCGCCGGCGAAGAAGAAAAGGTGAAGCAGACGAGAGCGGAAAAGAAACCGAGGATGAGATGAGAAAGAGGATACTGGAAGAGATGGATGAAGAGAGGAAGGCTTTGGAGAAGGAGCTGAGGGAATTGAGAGAGAAGACAGAAGAGCTGACGATCGCTGGTGAGTGACGCGTGTGTGACTGCTAAGGATCTCGGCTGAACGTTGGCTGCAGAGTTATCGGATGAGCAACGACAAGCCATATTTGCAGCACCAGATTTTACGTCGTTCATTGAAGAGTCTACTCGAATCGTCCAAAGAGCGCTGAGCGATGGGTACGATTATATTAAAGATTACACTATCGGTATCGACGGTGCATTGTGAGTGTAACGCGAGTTTATCTCTGTGAATAAATCTAACCTGGATATAGTGACGAGTCAGAAGGACAAAAAGTCAAACTGTTCTGTGCTTTTGCAGATGAGCGGTGGACAAATGGAAGATCTGTAACTGATGTTGACTGGTCACCCAAAGTGAGTTTGCGTCAGTCACTTTGTACAACTGCTTATAATCGCAGTTTCCCGAGTTAAGCGTCGCGTCCTATAACAAAAACCCTTCTGCAATCAACGACCCCGACGGCATCGTTGCAGTCTGGAACCTTCACCTCCTTGAAAGGCCAGAATTTGTCTTCCACTCTCCTGTATGTATCCATGCCACTTGGCAACGTTTTCCCAGCTAAAATTATCTCAGTCGGACGTACTTTCCGTGACTTTTTCACCCTATCACCCTACTCTTATTTTTGGTGGAACCTACTCCGGTCAAGTGCTCCTGTGGGATACTCGAGCAAAGCATTTGCCGGTCCTTAAAACGCCATTATCGGCCACCGGTCACACGTATCCCATCTACGCTATGAAAATGGTTGGCACGCAGAATGCCAACAACCTTATCTCCAGTAGTACAGATGGGCTCGTTTGCTCTTGGTTAGCCGATATGCTGGCTCAACCACAAGTAAGCCATCCAGTCGTCACCAGCGCGCGAAGCTAAGCCTCCATGTCTGTTCAGGAAGCACTTCCACTTACAATGCCTACTCACAACAAGACGGACGAGGTGTCCATCACGTGCTTCGACTTCCCTGACAACGAGACATCGACTTTCTGGATCGGTACTGAAGAAGGATCTGTCTACCAGGCCAATCGTTACGACCGTGCATCTGCCAAGGCGGGGCTCAACTCTGACGAAGTGTACCGCGGTCATGCCGCTCCTGTTACAGGTATCCACTTCCATCCCGGTACAGGTTCTATTGACTTTTCCGACCTTTTCCTTACCAGTTCTGTCGACTGGACAGTTAAGCTGTGGCGAACTAAAGCTGCTAAGGCTACAAAGGGAGCTTCCGGGACGCAAGCGAATGGGAGAGGAGAAGACAAGACCGTGGCTCCTGTGCACTCATTTGAAGAGGCGAACGACTATGTGTTTGATGTTAAATGGCATCCTCATCATCCCGCTGTGTTTGGTACTGTTGACGGGTCTGGAAAGTTTGACCTATGGAATCTTAACCAGGATGTTGAAGTGCGTAATCTGATAACAATCCACAGAGCACTTTGCTGACCAAACGTGATAGGTACCCATCATCTCAACCAATGTCTCTCCTCGTGCAATCAACAAGCTCGCCTGGGACCGTTCAGCGACAGCGCGCAAGGTGGCTTTGGGTTCATCTGACGGCAAGGTGTATATCTATGATGTGGCAGAGAAGTTGGTCGTGCCTCGGGATAATGAATGGGTGGAAATGCAGAAGAATGTGCAGAGTTTGGCTGCCAGCAGGGAAGGTACAAACGGTGTACTTGGAAGCGAGAGTGTTTCAGGATCAACAGCAAGATATAGGTTATGAATGTAGCTTAGCCCTGGGAAATTCAATATCACGATGTAACGAATTAACGACGGGATAGTACAAATCGATAGTCATCTCAGAATACAATCACCCAGAGCCGATAATCAACCAAGACTGCTGTAGCCGCCCCTGCCTCCTCCGCTACCTGAACCCCGCACGTTGGCCACAACGTGGGAAACTAAATCTTGCAGAAGGGTCGGTACTTCTCGCCAAAAATCACGGTGGGGTATAAGATCCCAACCTCTGGCAGAATATTGCTGATGGTTATAGAATACCCCTGTTCATGGACGTCAGCTGGGCTACAATGGACAAGATCAAAATCAGACATCAACTTACCAATGGCGAAGTACAGAATCAACCCAATAATAATCAACCAGAACAGAGTCTTTACAAACGAAAAGAATCCGCCCCCACCCCCACTTGAGCCAGACGGGTTAGATGGGTTAGAAGGATCTCCTGAGCGTGGGCAAGCATCGGGAGTTTCCCATCGGAGTGACAGGGCACCGACAGTATAGGAGACGAGCGTTGGGTTTGGAGAGTCTGACGATGTGTCACACAAGAGTGTAAGTTGGAGACGCTGGGGAACTCTATTCACCCTGGGGATTAGCTGCATTCGCAACCATCCATCGGATGAGAAGCGTGACATACCCAGCATATTCCTGCCCATTTACAGTGATCTCCAAGCCTTGTTCCCCGTTCTTTCCCAAAGGCATTGTTGTGATATCACTATCCGGTGTATTGACTAGCCAAAATGGAACCACAGCCGTCACCCGATCTGGGTCTGAGGATGAAGGCTTGTGGTTTATAAGCTTGAGACAGACCCTTGTATTTTCGGGACACTACAAAAGCCATCCACTCAATCATTAACATATTCCAATTATCCATAAACATACCACCCACCTGGTCCTCATCGGCGACACCGTCCTCCTTCCCTAAACCTTCCCCCGCGCACAAGTCCATAGACACCTTCACTTCCGATGTAGTTGGTGGCGTTGAGCTATCTTTGGATGCTGTGCGAAGGCCAGCCAAGGGCGAAATGTCGTAGGAGATGGAGGAGGCGGTGATGGAACAGTCAAAGGCGACAACGAGGGGAAGAAAAGCGAGGAAAGTTAGTGTCGGCCGCATGATCTGTGATAATGTTCAAGTGCGAGGGATACGAGTATGGAAGAGTCTAGATTCTAAGATACGAAGGTATATTGAAAGAATATATGAGAATAGATAAAGAAGTTTAGATGTAATCACCTCGAATGAGTCTTGTCGTCATCACAACGCTATTTCTCCGTCTCAGCACTCAACCCGCGATTTCATATCTCGCCTTCACATCTTGTTTCGCAACAGCAGCATATAACATGGCTCTTTCGGGACAAACTACACCCTCAGAGGCGGGGCCATCGAAGCCCTCTCTGATTCCAGGTCCTTCGGCGTACCATGAATCTTCACAATTCCGTCACTGGCGCTTTTCCCCGTCGATTTTGGATAGAATACGGTCGGAGTTGAATATCAAGTCGGTCGAAGTGGCTAGGAGGAATACAGAGCTAGAGAAGGTAAACATTCAATCATGCGTCATAATTAGCCACGTATTACAGAAAACCTATCATTAACAGTTGGCTGACGAATACCGTAGGAAGCTCAAAAGTCACTAGGGCATGACATTGCCGACCCACCACCAGCCGCAACTTATCTTACAGTCAACGATGAACTTTTGCTTCTCCGCTTTTATTGTTCACAAGTATCTAGGATCTGCCGGGAAGGCTTTGGCCTTCCAGAGGTGGTAGAGTCTACAGCAATCAGCTACGTTAAGAGATTCTACCTCAAGAACAGTGTCATGGAATGGCATCCTAAGATCATCATGTAAGTTAAGTTAGTCGTCTATCTCGTCACATGAGGGCTAACGCCGTAACCTAGGCCAACCTGCCTTTATCTAGCTGCCAAAACGACCAACTTTCCCATTCCAGCGGACCAATTCGTGTCCAAGATCCCAAAGCTCACTCCGGAAGATGTTTTAGAGAAAGAGTTTCTGGTGGCTCAAAGCCTGTCATTCGAGTTCTGGGTGCGTGGGGCGGATAAGGCTTTGAGAGGCTGGACATTGGATATGCAAGTAAGTGATTCATGCCTTATACTCACGTACCTTTCATTTACAGATAACCGTAAAAGGATCAACTGGATCCGCCACTAGAAGCAATCCAAAAGGCCATCGCGCCAGCTTTTACACATCTCTCCACATCCTACCTTTCAGATGCCGAATTTATCTTCACACCTTCGCAAATATCCTTAGCTTGCTTGAGGATGGCGGACAAAAAGCTGGTTGAAGGTTTCTTGGAAGGGCGGTATGCTGCGCATGCGGCTGCAATCGCTTCAAAGTCAGTGAATGGCGTTGAAGAAAACAAGAATGGAACACCAGTCCAAGAGCCTGCACCGCTGTATGGTATGGAAAAAGTCAGGCTCTTGGAAATCCTTGACCAAATTGAAGCCCTAATCCAGGCAGCTGCCGTCCAGTTGGATGTCAAGAAGGTGAAGAACGTTGATAAGCGACTGAGACAATGTACCAACCCTGAAAAGATCCCGGGGACTGCCTTGTAAGTTCTTTTTGCTTGTTCATGGACAATCGCCTCATCGTTGTGGTTAGATATATCAAGCGAAAGCAAGAGAAAGAGGCAGCAGACGCAGCGGCTAAAGCAGCTAAAACCCTCAAGTCCCAGTCTTCTGCCGCGGATAGTGACATGTTCTTCGGTGATTCTCTTCCATTGGCCAACGGTCAGAGCAAATCAAGGGTCCCTTTGTCCCCCCGAGTCAACCTCAATGGTAACCAGAAGGCTGGAGGTGCTGAATTGGAAATGAGCGACACCGGGATGGGTATTCAGGGGGAAAGTGGAGGGCTGCTAATGGGAGGAAAAGGGTTGAAGGATGTAGGCCTGCCATTATCGACGGATTAGGCTGATATTATGTATGGCATCGTTGCATGTCAAAGCGTAACTAGATATAAATGCACATGTAGAACAGGTTACCGAGTATTGTTTCTGGTAGGCTTTTTTTCTGTGATAACTGTGTAATCAAAGAGAAAGATTAAGGGAAGGTTTTTTTAATGAGAAGTTCACGGGTTTTTGACAGCAAACTGAATGTTAATGTCTTCCCAGGGTTCAGGCTGATTGATGGTCAGAATCTTTTTGGTGGCAAGAGCTGTATCGGAATTAGTGGGGGATCAGAGGTAACGCCAGAAAGGCAGAAGACATACTAAGGCAATCATACTAAAGGGACGAAGATCAGCGTTATGTGGAGAATGGGGGAAAGCATAACGCACAAAAGCGACCGCCGCTATATGCTTTGAAGACTTTTCTGGCACTAGCTCGTTGAATTCTACCTCTTGTTTATCGAGAGTGAGCATGCGTTTCTCAACATAGCTACAACCTTATTAGACCTGTCAAAGAAACAATCAAGAACACCCACCTGAAAAAGTCTCGGCACTGTTTTTCAAGAGTCGCCAGCAACTCTGGACGGAAGGCTTCGGGGAGATCAGCCAACCTCGCCTCCTGGGTTTCTGATGACATGATGTTCTCAAGATCAAGCTCATCGGGCAGTACTACAAATTCTTAACAGTGCTTCTTCAGAGTGCCTTTGAAGACTCACCATCTAGATCACTGCCATTTTTCAGAGCCAACATTAGAGGATCGTCGTCCGGGCGATCACTCATAAGTGAAGAAGAACGGATGCGCCGATGCTGATTGAGATGACCACCAAGTGATCCAGAGCGACTGTGCGCGCGAAGTCTTTTTACTTATCTGTCAGACGATGGTGGGCTTTAAGACGAAAGCTGTTACTTACCGAACTTCCTGGGGAGTCATAATGCTGAGCTTTAGGGAGCCTGGAGTGAAGGACGTGTCGGGCATGTCGGGAAAACCTATATGATGTATCATTGGCAATTTGCCCTTGATGGAAGATTAAGGGCGTACCAGGTGTGTAGTTTCCCATCATTCCTACCTCCCACTACGCCGATCGCCATTGAGCTTTCTGTCCTTTACCTGTGGTAAGGTTTGACTTACAGGAAGATTGCCACTCTGAACACTTTCCCTACGGGCGTACTCCAGGTCCAGTGCCTCACTTCCCCTTCCGACACTTCTGTCACGAATAGGTGCGTCGTAATCGCCATATTGGATGGGCTAAGCTCTCATCAGTCACCTTATAGTGGAATGGTTGTGTCAGTTTATGCTCACCCCATAGTCCTGTCGTGAATTGAGTTCAGCGACGAATTCCGGTGCTCGTCAATGCACTTACGTTGTGTTGACCGAGGTCAATGTCGCCAAACACATCATAAACATAGCCGTCAGGCTCAGCCATTGGAGGCAGATTATCATAGAGATCAGGACGACCGTCGACAGGCTCTTGAATGTCAATATCCATGGCATTGACGTCAAGTGCATCATGATTCCCCTTCTTGCTTCCAGTCAGGTCTTGTTCCCATTTAAATTTGGGTACATGGGTGAGATGGGAAAACCAATCGTCCATTTCCAGATCAAAGACTGGAAAGGACGGTTCAGAGAATCAACGTGAAATGAGATCAATCAACTTACATTCGAGGCCACCCGCGCCGTCAACCATCCTTCCCACTCTTGCTGCGATCTGTTTCTCGACTTCCTTCAACTCTGCATCCCTCTTTTCCTTCTCCATCCTCTCAACATACGTCTTCTTGGCATGACGCTCTTCCTCCTCATCTATTTCCAATGCCATGTCAAAAGTAACAGTCTTCAACCTTTTCGCCCTTTTCTTCATTGGTTTGAGATCTTGCTCAACGGTCTCGATTGAAGGCTGGCGATTAGGGGATCGTTGTTGGTTCTGAACTTGATAGGGCGCATATTTCGCCCCTGCCTCAACGTCATAGATGATGGGCGGACCCATATCGGCACTGAATACGTTAATCACTGTTTATTCTCTTCTCACATGGCCACATACTCTTCATCTGGCCTGGCTTCGCCAAAGCCTTCGAAATTCAATCCAATATCATAGTCATCGAGCTGAGCGAATGGAATATCAAAATCCCTCCCCGATGGTCCTGAAAAACTGTCATTGGCCCCTAGAGGAACTTCGAAATCGAGATTGAGGCCGAGGTCGACTTCTTCGTTGAAGGTCAAGTCTGGACCAGTGTAGAGCGAGTTGGAAGGTGCATGGGAGTGAAGAGGTGTGCGATGTAGTGTCGTGGCGGCTGAGGAAGCAGAGTCTATCAATGTATGTCCGTTAGCAGCTTTTGGGTCGCCGAATGTATTTGCAACGTACACTTCTTACGCTTAACCTGTCTAGCCACTTCCCACTCATAGCCTTCATCTTCTGAATCATCCTCTTCATGTCTCTCATCATCATCACGATGCCTTTCAGATATCGGAGTCGCTTGAGAATACGAAATCACAGATGAAGCTCGCCGCTTGCGGATGGCTCCAAGAGGGTTATTCCAGTCCTGCAAAGGTTTTCAGTCGATGATGGTAATCGGTGAGTGGAGTAAACATACAATGTAGCCAAACTCTTTGGTCCAATCAGTTTCCCAATCGAATTCAACACCACCGAGAGTAATTTGCTCAGGTCTGAGCAGAGGAGTTAGTCAAGAGAGGATAGACGGAAAACAGGAGTCATCACCTGCTTCTTCCCTCGCCCGGAAGTCCCAATGCCAATCCGCTGGTCGTACCTCCGTTAACGGTGCTGAAATCGGTAGCGATCGAGCGTCGCAGGTTGGAATGAAAGGCATTGACATCCTGAAAGAAATTGTGAGTTTAGCTGCTCCACTACCTCCGACAAACTTAACATTTACAGAGTAAAACATGTCAAAACTCTGATTATATACTCTGATCTCAAGTCAGCACAAGCGATTCCGTGGCTGACTATACACACCTAGCGACCCCCACAAGTAAAGCTCCGCTCAATCTCAATGCCATGGGCTCTGGGGGCTCAGCGATCAGGTCGCATGTCCTCGCCAGGTCCACAGTAGCGAGCTGCTTCCTCGTGATTTTCTTGTTTCGAGGTCCCAGCGTGGCCATAAGCCTAATGATTAGCTGCGTCCAGTTCTGGTGGCTTACCATACAATGCCGAAGCTGTTTGCGGATGTGTTAGCAGGCGAACTTTCTAGAGAATGAGTGAGACTGACGATCCCTTCTTGCTCGTTAGCAGGTCGTCTGAGAAGAACATGATTCGCGGTGAGTAACGAGAGTGCAGTCAGTTTCATCGGTCTTATTATATATATCGAGGGGCGCAATGCATGATTGTATTAGTGGGTAACTCATCAATTCTTAGGTCTTACGAAGAAACTAATGTGAAGGGAAAGGAGTGTCAACAGAAACGATCAAGACATTTCGATGCCAGTTGTTGATGGTTGATGACCGTTATTTGTTCCTGCCCACTTTTGGCAATTAATCCCGCGGCTGCTATGATGCGTGGTGGTCTTGTAGTAAAGCACCTCCCTTCCTTTATTCCTTCCTTCCTTGTTTTACTGGCTACTAGTCTGCTTCCTCTACATCACCATGTCCGACGCCGAGAAGAAAAGAATCCAGCTGGAAATCGCAAGATTATCAGGTACGCAAATACATCAACTCCTCAGGACTATGACTAATAATAATCCACCACAGGCGCAATCCACCGCCACACACATAATGCCGCCTACCATCCATATAAATCTGCTTACCCGTCTGTGAGAGGCCACTCAAGAGGAAGAGGTCGTGGGGCTGCAAGCACTCGAAGTCATGGACGAGGTGGAAGGGGTGCTTACTCCCTTGATTTGAGAGCTCAGAACCAGGCTGTTAGCGCTCCCGGATCTCAAGCGTCAACACCCACGGGTGCTGGTTCAACTACCCAAGCTGGCCCCAGTACAGAAAAAGAAGAAGGTGAAATTGAGCCTGAAGCTCCCGTCCAATCTGCGGCATCATGGGTCAAGACTGCCCGATCAGGTCATCGAAGTCTTATGACTGCTGAGAAGAGGTTTGTTGTATTCTCATCAATATATATCTCCATTACAACTTATTTCGAATGACGACAGGGCTCAACTACAGGCAAATTCAGTGTACAAAACTTCCAAATCTTCAGCAAGCTTGAAACCTCCTGGAAAGGGTCGACAGCCTAGACTGAAAATCAAAGCCGTCCCAGTACCGGATGGCACCCCACGCGTCTTCATCGACGGCGTTACATACGAGTTCAATTCTGGTGGCAAAGGTTTAAAGCGGACATCAGGTGAGTATCTTCTAATCGATACAGGAACGATACGAATATGCTTGCAGAGTACAAGCAACCGAACACCCTACAGTGGTACATTGACAGCCCGAAGCCTAGATTAGTCAGTGTCCTCGGTATTAAGTATAGATTCCAACCGAACGGAGATCTCACCTTGCCAAAATCAAAGTAAGTGTATCTATGATTTTTCAATTGTGTTAACCGTTTTCAGTGTGCCCAGAAAGGGGCAGCTGTGCCCTTACTTTTCAAAGACGGGTGCGTCGAATCAACATGTATATGGACCGACTGACGTCTTATCGCCATATCGCCAATTTTTTGTTTTTTTATGTTGGTAACGTATCCTTGCATTTGCTGACTAATAGGTCGATGTCGAAAAGGACATATTTGCAAAGCTATCCACGACCCTGACCGAGTTGCTGCCTGTCCCAATTTCCTCCGCGGACGATGTGAACTCGGTCCCATTTGTCCACTCTCCCACAACCCAACTGCACACAACACCCCTTCGTGCACCCGATTCCAGGCCCTGTCTTACTGCACTCGTCCCAACTGTCCCTATCCCCACGTCAAGGTATCGAACGATGCGCCGATATGCGAAGACTTTGCTTTTACTGGATGGTGTGATACGGCTGAGGGCGAATGTCCAAATTTGCATTCCTACGACTGTCCCGAATTTTGGTCTACGGGTAAATGCCCGAGAGGCGCCAAGTGCAAGCTTAGACATACGCTTCGTGCGGAGAAGGGTAGGGTGGCAAAAACAGAAACCACAAAAGAAGAAGAGAAAAAGAGCAAGAAGACGGAAGCCCCACCAGGAAGCTTTGAGGAACAAACCGAGTTTATCGTGTTTGACGATGAGGGATCACCTGGGCTGGCCTTGTCTGAGAGCGAAGAGGATGACGAGGAGGAGAATGACGATGACGAGGAAGATGAGGATGAGGATGAGGATGAGGATGAGGAAGACGAGGACGAGGATGGCCATGGTAAGCAAGAGGCTTCAGCTGACGAGAAGGACGAATCCGACGAAGACGTCAAGATTCTGTTCTAGAATTGTATCTTTTTGTGTCTTTTATTACCTCGACCTTGCCAACTCTATCTATTAGTCATGACTGTTACGAGTACAAAAACATGGATAAATGCATAGCATAGCGCCAAAAAATGTCCCAATAATGATGCTTCCAATCTAGTTACTTTTACATTTAATACCGCCTTTCAGGCATCCATCCCAAATCACCTTCTCCGCCTGCTGCAACTGCCGGTGTCCATCCCATATCTCCGCTATCAATCTCGGCACCCTTGTGTGCCCGTCGTCTTGAGACACGCTGTGATGCTTGAAGGGCTGAAACGAGGGATCTTGTAGGGTGGCAAAGGTGCATAAAGTTGCAAAACCTTTTTTTTTTTGGAAGATAACAACGTCAGCAAGATACTCGCAAATGTAAATGTCAGGATGGGGAAAAGAACTCACCCTTCACGTTTGCACTCTCCCAACTCGTTCTGACGACAGCAACTCTCCCTGAAGTCTGTCACAGGCGACAGCTCGGCATGCAACGGTCTCATAGCATACCATCTGTCATTCAACGCCTGTACTGCCCTAGCTGCTTCTGCTTCGTATTCGAATCGTGCATACACATTTCCGAGGAGGTGGTCACCGACATTGTCGCAAACAATCATTTCTTGGAGGTTTCCATATTTGGCCAGTTCGCTGAGAACATCGTAAGTAACAAGATCTCGGGGCGAGAGAAATAGAAGTACCAACTCACATGAAGAAGTC